>NC_012874.2:37795045-38095045 GCF_000003195.3 Sorghum bicolor | reverse complement strand
GTGACGCAAAAGGCAGTCGCGACGTGCACGACTTTGTTGGGTATTTTAAACGCAAACAGAAAAATCCGCAAGCGCACGGATACCGATGTAGCCTTCACCCGGGAGTATTCTAGAGTATCGATTTTCCACAGGGAACGTGAGTGTACTAATTAAGATCCAAGATCGCCCAAGGATAGCTATATAATTATTTTTGGTGGGAAGAGAGGAAGTTTCCAGAGAGTTCTCTAGTTGATCTAAGAATCATGAATTACTTAAAGATTATTTATATCGGGACATGAGAGCACTAACCACAGAAAGAGATGAGAAGGGGACTAGGAAGGTCTGACTACGGTCCTACAAACACCGATCCGAACGTGGTGGAATACGTCGACCGTTAGGGCTGTCACTACCCTAGGGCTACCACAACAATCCGTAGGATTGGGTGCAATTCCAGGTAATCGCAAGACTAAACACCACGTCTAATCTATTAATTACTACTCTAATGTTTCAAAGACTAGAGCACTTGATGCAAGCGGGAATCCAATAAATAACTTGAATGTAAATAAAAGTAATTAGAGAACTCAGGAGTTATGAGTTGAAGAACCTGGAGAATGATGAAGAACGAACCAGATGCTGCAAAAGTATAATGTTGAGGAAGATCCGACAGATCCGGCTCCTCCTCCGCTCTCCTCTTCTCTCTCCCTATTTTCTAGATTACAACTAGAACTAACTAGAACTAGAACTAGAGGAACTAGAACTAGAACTAGATGAACTAGAACTAGATCTAGATGAACTAGAGGTAGAACTAGAAGAACTAGAGGGATCCTCTCTACTTGGATGAAGAATTGAAACCCTAACTTTGATTCTGTAGAAGAGGTATGATCTCCAGGGGCCAGGGGGTCTGGTTTTATAGTCCCTTCAAGTGAATCTGGGCCGTCGGATCAAACCGACATTGATCGTGTGGTTTTCCTTGAAGTATTAGGTCGGTGGAGCACGATCCTCGAACTTCACCCTGATTGGTGGAAAGAGGTGGGCGGGCGCCCTCAGGACTAGGGCGGGCGCCCAGTGCCTGAGCCCTCTCGGCCTCCGCTTCGGTCCCGTGGCTTCTGGAGTCTTCTAGATGGTAGATAATTGTGCGGCACGTTAATATCTCTATGTAAACCCGACGTGTGGGCCTTTCTTCCGTATTTCCTGATAACCCCCTGCAGAAATAGACAAACACCAAAACTTGTGGAATTCTGTTAGATAAAACCCTAAGTCTAGGTGTTGGTTGCATTTAGATCCTTTTCCATGATTAGTTGATGGTGAAATGTGAGCATTAAGGACCGTCAACAAGCTCCCCCAAGCTTAACCTTTGCTCGTCCCTGAGCAAAGATGAACTCAAGAGTTTCTACAGTGGTTTCATAACTTAAAGATACATAAACAAGATCTCATCTCTGGTTAGAGTAAACTGTTAAGACTTAAAACTTACTCATTTACCTTTCACCATGGGACTTGTAACCGTCACTTCTATCTTGAGTAGTTAAAAGATAGAACAGTCTAGTCAAGCACCATGTCTCTTATTCTTGATCAGCTATAGCTCTGGGGTTTTTGCTGATTTTCAAATAAAACTCAGAGATTCCTTGTATGACTCTCTCTAGTCTCTCTTTTGTGGTATTTCTGGATCCTTACCAATGTAGTAAAGGTGTATGCCTTCTCTCAAAGTATGTGGTATTTTTGGTATGAGGCATAGTGACATTGCCTTCTCTCTCACCCTACTCTAATAAGGTTTTGATATCTGGAGCTCATAGGTGGGAGACAGCTAATACATACTTACAAGACATTTATTGCATAGTCAAACCATGGATCTAGAAGATCAAGTCAATAAGTCAAATCAAGATGTGCATGTGTGGCGAATGAATGGTGTATGGTGATGATGGTGATAACAATGGTGAAAGTCTAATTCTACTTGTGCTCTTTTGAGGGGATACATACCTTTCTTGCTGTTTTGAAACTTTTTGAGGAGAATGAGATGCTCTATATTTTCTTTTTTTTTTCTTTTCTCTCAGGTGAGTATCTTGTATCCCTAATTCTACTGTCGGACACTTGTCCATTTTTACCTCTCGTCTCACTTTTTTTTTCTTTCGAGGTTCCGGGCACTTGCCCCTTTTTATTTGCTCGTATTCACTTTTTTTTCTCTCTCTTCTTTTTTTAGAGCACTCATCTCATGAGATAATATAGCAAGTGGTAGTAACCAAGATAACTTGAGCATTTATTTCACAGGGAAAAACAGAAATAGGAGAATGTTTTTGGCTATTCTCTCCCGGATTAGGAGGAGAATATTTTTGGGTGGTTCTAGAGATGGAAATGGATGGATATATGTGGATGCGTACTTCCGGAGTAGAAGCAGCATGTATGAGTGAACGTGCAAGTGAATCTTGATTTTAACCACATGACAAGCTCCTAAGGGTCTACACAGCTTGACCACACTCAATGCTCATAAGCAGTAAAAAGTAAATGTGTGGTTTATAGTCTAACAAGCATGTATATATGGCTGTGGTAGGAATTTAAACTCTCATCATACAGAAACTCATCATGCAACATTTTAAATATTTTTAAAGATAAAATTCTCCAGAATTCTAGCATCTCTAGGAACAGATAAACAGCAGCTCAACCTTCCCATATCATATCCGTTAACGACTTAGACTTTAGATCAAGTACTCTTCCCACAAGTTCAGGTTTAGAGCAAATCTTAATTAATAACAGTCATGCCTAAACTTGAGAGAGATTTCAATTTTTAGAATTAGTCATGGCAGAGCAACTATTCATTATTTCCATGTGAGAGCTTATCATGAGGGTTCATAGCGATCTTTATTTATTTATTTATTTAGCAAACTAAGCAAAGATATATATATAAGCACAAAATCTTTATTTGGGTTTTTATGATTATGCATCTTTTTATTATTTGAGTAAAATATAAACGTGAGTAGAATACTTAGCTGGATAAATGGAGGTGCTCTCCCCCAAGCTGGATTTTGACGTAATTCCTTTTGATGTAGCAGGTGGCGGAGGTGTATTTGAATGTCGGCAGCACCCTGACATTGATTAGGATGTCCTCCGTCCACTAGTCTTCTTTGATCCTTTAATTCTGTGGAGCTCAAATAGACAACAAAGCTTTGTGGAACTAGTTAAGTGTTAGCATAAATATCTAGCCTTTATCATGTTGAGCCTCCTCAATAAATGTTACTCTCTTTAGTAGGATCATAAATTTATTTTTATATTTTCATTTTTATAGGACAGGAATATATATATTTATTTTTACGCCACCACAGTGAATGTACTTATGGGTTTTATGCCATGAGCATACTCACATGGGGCTTACTATTTTTAACATTTTTATTTTCTTTTCAAGATAGCATGAACCTGATTAACTAAGTAAACTATTTTAAATAATTGAAAGGAAAAGGATAACTACCAAGTTTACCTCTTGGCAAGGCGTTCGGTGTTTTCAAGTCCTCCGAACGAGACTCTCTGTTTTCTCAATCGTCCTGGGATTCGGTGGATGGCGTAGTCGGTGGTTCCGGCGGTGCCTGGTCTTCGCGTATAAATATCTTCTCTCTCCACACCTGACTCGGTGCTACGGTCTCCTCAGGACAGTTCTGTTCAAGCTTTATGTCTTCAGACCTTACAACTTCTCCTTCATAGTCTACCCATCCGTCCTTGATGATTTGCCTCCTCTGGTTGCGGTTGCGTCGTCGTCTTCTTGTCCTGACCTGCTTAGAGTCTTCAACTATATAGTTAGGGTCAGTAAAACAGTGGCGTACCTTCTCTGAGGGGAAGTGAATGTGGACTTCTCCGGTTCCAATGTAGATGATTGCTTTAACGGTGCTGAGGAACGGTCCCCTAAGGATGATGGAGGATCATACTTGTCTTCTCCCATGTCAATAACCTTAAAATCATCTAGAGCTGAATGTATATTGGTTGTAGGGACATGGTTCCATGAAGGAGGTGATAAGTGACTGCGGCCATTATGTTAACGTTAGATCCGGTGTTGTAGAGTGTCTTCTGAAAAGAATATCCGTTGATTGTGCACTCGATGCTTGGAACACCAGGGTCGTCCTTCTTGATCAAGAAAGGTGACTTGAGTTGACGATCTTGACCTCCTTGAGCTGCAGTGATCATCTTAGCTGACTCGGTCCACATTTGCTTGTTCCTATTCCTCCTGTTGGTCCTCTTCCTTGGTTCCTGTCGGGATTGCTCTGAGATTTGTGTAGTCTTATTCTTTAAGGAAAACATCTCCTTCCTTCCCTTTATGTAGAAACTGATCTTAGCAGCACTAGCGTAGATGACAGCTCCCGAGGTGTGCAGGAATGGCCTCCCTAGGATGATGGGTGCCCTCTCATCAGTACCAGTCTCTATCATCACGAAGTCTGCTGGGGCGCACAAGGTACCAACTCGGACGTAGAGATTCTTGGGCATAATGTTGACGCTGGAGCCAAAGTCGCAGAGTGCTTCTAGGAAGTCCACCATGCTGATGGAGATCGGGATGACGGTGCGTCCTGGATCACCTCTCTTGACCGGCAGAAGGTCAGTAATTACTTCCACATTGGGGTTACTCCAGTAGTTACGTCCTCAAGCATCTCAGGGCAGTGATTGCCTGAGTGTCCAGTATCTCCAGTGTGTTTGTACTCGTAGATCTAGGTTCTTCACTTGGTGGAGTCTGGGAGTTGTAAAAGTCCTTCATATTTTGCTCGAAGTGTACCTGCTCATAGAGACAAGGCAGAGATCAAGTGCATGGGCCCTGTTGGTGGAAAACACCAACAGAACCAAAAGTGTATTTGCTCTTCTCTATCCTTAAGCATAGTGAGCAAGACACAGTTGATGGATAATAAGATCATGAGTGTAGCATTTAAAACATTCATCAGATCAGATCGCTCAACCTAATGGAAAGATAATCTATCTATATTTATGTTTTTTTTATATATATCTTCCAAAGATTGAGTGTGCAACATTTTAGCTCATATGATTAGGAGTGTGGGATCACAAAGGTGGAAGGACTAAACAAGTTGAATCAGTTGGGTTGGTTAATTTGGAGTTGTAAATCATACATGTTTGTCTCTTTTATTCATGTGAATGCCAAAACCAAGGAGAAGCTTATAGAAGTGATAGTCAAGTACCTTAAGATGTTACCTTACTTGAAGAGTGATGGTACAGTATCTCCTTGTGAAAGCTTTCCTTTCTTAGCGGTTGTGCATCATGTTTGTGGCACCCTCCATGGATCATCTCTTGTGAGCTATGCCTTCCTCATGCAAATTGTTAAACTTCATGTGTCTCTCTCTTTGTCTCCAATGTGAGTTTATCTCAGGACTTCACAGGTCGATATTGAAAGTTTTCCTGCAGGGGTTAGTCCAACAAAATATACCAATGTCCACACAAGCAGTTTTTAGTTCAATAACCAAACTAGACTCCATGTCTAATTAGATTAAGGAAGGCTGTTTAACCTAAGCACCATGCTTAATTTAAAAACCAATAGAAGTATGTACAGTACTTCCAAACTAACATTTACTAGGATAAACAAAGGTAGCGTGATGGCTTTTATAGAGATCTACTCAAGTGGAAATGAAGTAGTGTGATTACTATTTAACAAATTGAGCATGTCTCAAAGGTAGGGACAACCAACATAGCAACATGGCAAATGATGTTTTTATATGTAAAGTACTCCCCCAAGCTTGAATTTTGCAAAATTCAAGTTTGGATGAATTTAATTCAATGTTGTATGATGATTGGTTGGACATACCTTGTGCTTGTCATTCATTCGATCTTCTTGCTCCAATCCTAAAAAGGTTAGTGACAAGAATACCCGAAGGAATTTTTTTACAATTATCCTTATATGCTCAATACACAAGGTAATGTTGCAAATAATTAAAAGCTTATGTTACGATCTGATCAGTGCTTGTTTTAGGACACTAAGCTTGTCCTTGGGAAACCATCAATTTATGTCAGTGAAGTGGTTTCCCCTCCAACGATGACTTATATCAAGATCAACTCAACGAGATCTGCAAAATTTATTATAGACATATGCATCGACAACCGCCCTTTTAAAGTTTTTATAAATAGAAAGGATGAGGGGGTTGGAGATCTCGAATGTGGTGATGTTGGAGAGACCACTGGATTGATAAGATGTTGCATATGAGCATGGAGTAAATGAAGTGGCTATGAAATAAATTCCATGCTCATTAATGCTTACAGTGAAATCCATGTGGTATGGTGAAAGTGATAAGGTGAGTGTGGTAAAAAAGGAAAAGAAAAAGGATACACGGACAACTTGGTTCGAAACTAGCACAGCTTCCGTTCCCTGGCAACGGCGCCAGAAAGCTTGTTGGGTATTTTAAATGCAAACAGAAAAATCCGCAAGCGCACGGATACCGATGTAGCCTTCACCCGGGAGTATTCTAGAGTATCGATTTTCCACAGGGAACGTGAGTGTACTAATTAAGATCCAAGATCGCCCAAGGATAGCTATATAATTATTTTTGGTGGGAAGAGAGAAAGTTTCCTGAGAGTTCTCTAGTTGATCTAAGAATCAAGAATTACTTAAAGATTATTTATATCGGGACATGAGAGCACTAACCACAGAAAGAGATGAGAAGGGGGCTAGGAAGGTCTGACTACGGTCCTACAAACACCGATCCGAACGTGGTGGAATACGTCGACCGTTAGGGCTGTCACTACCCTAGGGCTACCACAACAATCCGTAGGATTGGGTGCAATTCCAGGTAATCGCAAGACTAAACACCACGTCTAATCTATTAATTACTACTCTAATGTTTCAAAGACTAGAGCACTTGATGCAAGTAGGAATCCAATAAATAACTTGAATGTAAATAAAAGTAATTAGAGAACTCAGGAGTTATGAGTTGAAGAACCTAGAGAACGATGAAGAACGAACTAGATGCTGCAAAAGTACAATGTTGAGGAAGATCCGACAGATCCGGCTCCTCCTCCGCTCTCCTCTTCTCTCTCCCTATTTTCTGGATTACAACTAGAACTAACTAGAACTAGAACTAGAGGAACTAGAACTAGAACTAGATGAACTAGAACTAGATCTAGATGAACTAGAGGTAGAACTAGAAGAACTAGAGGGATCCTCTCTACTTGGATGAAGAATTGAAACCCTAACTTTGATTCTGTAGAAGAGGTATGATCTCCAGGGGCCAGGGGTCTGGTTTTATAGTCCCTTAAAGTGAATCTGGGCCGTCGGATCAAACCGACATTGATCGTGTGGTTTTGCTTGAAGTATTAGGTCGGTGGAGCACGATCCTCGAACTTCACCCTGATTGGTGGAAAGAGGTGGGCGGGCGCCCTCAGCACTAGGGAGGGCGCCCAGTGCCTGAGCCCTCTCGGCCTCCGCTTCGGTCCCGTGGCTTCTGGAGTCTTCTAGATGGTAGATAATTGTGCGGCACGTTAATATCTCTATGTAAACCCGACGTGTGGGCCTTTCTTCCGTATTTCCTGATAACCCCCTGCAGAAATAGACAAACACCAAAACTTGTGGAATTCTGTCAGATAAAACCGTAAGTCTAGGTGTTGGTTGCATTTAGATCCTTTTCCATGATTAGTTGATGGTGAAATGTGAGCATTAAGGACCGTCAACAGACTTGAACCCTCGCGCGAGGGCATGCATGGACCCGACGGCTACAGGAGATCGACGTTGTGCGTCTCCACGCTCAGGTGATCGACGCCGTGGTGGATCCCCAGTGCTTGGGTGGTCGACGCCGTGTGACCTCAGGGCTCGGCTGAGGCTCAGGTGATCGACGCCGTGCGTCCCCAGGGCTCGGCGCAAGTGATTGACGTGCGGCATCCACGGCAAGGAAAGCTTTATGTCCCGGCGGCTAGCCATGGCAACAGAAGTCATCGCAAGGAGGTTCTTGGTCGCGCTCGCACATGAGTGGGCTAGTCGACGCCATGCTGTGGAGCTGAGCATCAACGACGAGCAGAGCTGCGCGTGGCGCGCGAGCGGTGGATCGCCGTGTACAAGGTTTATTCAAAAGAATATTACGTTAAATTCATTTAAATTACGTTAAATTCGTCTTGTCGAGCTGTACATAGTAGTACCATTATTCAGGAGGATAAGCATTTTTTTCAAAGTTATATTTAATTAATTATTATTGTAGCAGGGTTATAGTACAATGTTTGTTTTTTTCATATAAGCACGTGTTAGTTTATTGTTTTCAATAATGTTCAAATGAACTTTAATTTGTTTTCATTTAATTTTTACATATATGCATGTGTTTAATTTGGAAATTGTTACATATAATATGATTTTAATTTGAGTTTGTTTACAGAGTACAATGTTTATTCTATTGTCTAAATAGATGAATAGAAGCTGGATTTTTGGGGCACCATTCACACCTACATATGTGAATGGAGTTGAAGAGTTCATGAAATTTGTGAGTGAAAGATATCCCAAAGACAGCCAGATACTTTGCCCATGTACGTGATGTCTTAATCAAAAATTGCGGTCCCAGCCTGATGTAAGTGACCATCTACACATTTATGGAATGTCAGCTACATATACTAGGTGGATTGAGCATGGGGTGTCGGCAGATGTTGAAGTAGTTGAAAATTTGGACCAGGCGGAGGTCGAAGTAAGGGATCATGTCTTTGGGACACATGTGGATATGGCTGATGATGACTATGATGAGGATCACGGAGTACCAGAGATGATAGGAGAGTTGTATGCTGCAGCAGAGGCTCAGGGAGAACAGCCAAGGTTTGCGAGAGTCCTTCAAGATGCGAAGAAGTCTCTTAGCCCGGGATCTAGGCATTCTAAATTATCTTTTCTGGTGAGGATGTTGTATATCAAGTCTCGTTATCAAATTGGCAATAGAGCATTTTCCGTAATTATGAAGCTGTTGTCAGAAGGTTACCCTCATAGTGATTTGCCAAATTCATATGATGAGGCAAAGAAATATCTTAAAGAGTTGGGTCTTGGATTTCAAAACATTGATGTGTGCGAGAATAATTGTGTGTTGTTTCGGAAGGAGTATGAAAAGGAAAATGTGTGCCCAGTATGCAAGGCGTCTAGATGGAAAGATGGAACTGGGGCCAAGCGGGTTCCACACAAGGTATTGAGGTATTTTCCACTTGTGCCAAGGTTGCAAAGAATTTTTGCTTCAAAGTGAACTTCTAAAGAAACACAATGGCACAAGTGTATGAGGAAGCCAGTCGACAATGTAATGAGCCATCCAGCTGATGGGGAAGCATGGAAGCACTTTGACAGGAGGGAACCCACATTTGCAGCTGATCCGAGGAACCTCAGACTTGCCTTAGCTACCGATGGATTCAATCCATTTGGCAACATGAGTACCCAGTACAGTATGTGGCCAGTGCTTCTGACTCCGCTCAATCTCCCACCATGGGAATGCGTGAATCCAACAAACTACTTTATGTCTTTACTCATACCAGGTCCAAAATCCCAAGGAAAGGATTTTGATTTGTTCCTTGAGCCCCTTATTAAGGACTTGCTTGAGCTATGGAAGGGCGTCGGTACCTATGATGCATGTACTGGTCAGAAGTTTGACCTTCGTGCTGCCGTGCTATGGTGTATACATGATTTTCCAGCATTGAGCACGTTATCAGGGCGAACAACAAAGGGGTATTTTTGCATGTACTCATTGTGACAAGGATCCATTGTCCCGGGCTATAAGGAATAAGCTATGTTACATTGGACATCGTCGGTACCTTCCAATGACACATAAGTGGCGGAGAAGCTTGGCTTTCTATGGTAAGCATGAAAAGAAAGATCAACCAGGCAAGTTCACTTTGGAGGAGGTCATGGAAGAGCTAGAGAAGGTGAAAGATGTGAGGCCAGGGAAGCATCTAGAAATTATTGGAAATAAAAGGAAGTGCAATGAGGGTCCAAGGATTTATAGCCGCAAAGTTGGGTTGTGGAGATTGCTATATTGGAAAGATTTGAAGCTTCCACATAATCTTGATGTGATGCACATAGAGAAAAACATATGTGAAAACATTCTTGGGACATTGCTCAATGTACAGGGAAAGACCAAGGACACAAGCAATGCTAGGCTAGATTTGCATGATATGGGCATAAGACCAGAATTGCACTTACAGTAGGATGGCAACTTAGTCACTACTCCACCTGCTCCGTATGTCTTGGGAAGGAATCAAAAAATTGAGTTTTGCAAGTTTCTCAAGGGTATTAAGTTTCCTGATGGATATGCAGCTAACCTAGCAAGATACATAAGTGAAGATGGTTCGAAGGTCCAGGGGAAGCTGAAAACACATTCTTCTCACATACTCCTACAAAGAATCATACCGGCTGGCCTAAGAGGTCTAGTGAGGAAGAATGTATATGAAGCAGTTGCAGAGCTCGGGACCTTCTTTAGGGAACTATGCAGTAGAAACCTCGGATAGATGTTGTGAAACGACTAAAAGAGGAAATTCCATTGATTCTATGCAAGCTTGAGAAAATCTTTCCACCTGCCTTCTTTGATGTTATGGTGCACTTGGCTATGCATCTTCCAGATGAGGCATTGCTTAGAGGACCTGTTCAGTATGGATGGATGTACCCAATAGAAAGGCGACTAGGCACTTTGAAGAATTTTGTAAGGAATAGGGCTAAGCCAAAAGGATCAATTGCTGAGGCATATATGGCAAGTGACACATTGACTTTTTGTTCTAGGTACATGGAGGATATTGAGAATAGATTTAAGCAGGATGATGGTAGTGGTGGAGAGATGGCATTACCTGATGACATCTCTATTTTTAGGCATGGTGTTACTCTTGTTGGATCTAATTGGACCCAGTATATTGATGATGTTGTCTTGAATAAGTTAGTTTGGTATGTGCTTAATAATTGTGATGAAGTGGAGGAATATTTAGAGTAAGTATCGTTTAGATGTTTGAGTTTTTATTTATATAGTTCAAACCTGTCTAATTATTCTTACAATTAATCTTTCCTCTACAGCTTGTACAGGGAGCATCTAGTGCAGCAAGGTGCACATGATGTTGATACAATGGTTGAACAAGGATTTGCAAAGTGGTTTAAGCGCCATGTAAGTCACTACATATTCTGTTTGTAGGTTCAGTAAATGCATTACTATTCATATGTAATTTGTGAACTGAGTGCTTTTATTTGAACAGATTGAGAACAAACGCAAGGAGAATCCAGAATCGGTTAGTGAAGGACTATGGGCACTTTCTTGTGGCCCAGATCTGCGAGTTAAGACATGTGCTGCATGTAAGGTTAATGGAGTGGAGCATAGCACTGTGGATCGTGAGATGTTCCTCGTAACACAAAATAGTGATGTAATGACACCAGGTTCACATAATGGGAGGGACATAGAATTTTATGGAGTCCTTAAAGAGGTTATTGAGTTGGAATATAATTCTAATTTTGAACTCCGTCGAACAGTGGTTCTATTTCGATGCGATTGGTTCAGCCAAGAAGGCAAGACGAGAGGCCCTCGAGATGACAGTTATTTCAAATCCATCAATGTGCAGTCATTATGGTACAAGACTGATCCTTTCATCTTATCTACTCAATCGAAAAAGATATTTTACCTGGAAGACACAGCTTTAGGTAAAGATTGGCGAGTTGTGCAGAAATTTGAACATAGGAATATTTATGATGTGGCTGAAAAAGATGAGGCTAGTCATGATGTGCATCAAGATGATTATGGTTCTGATACTGAGCATATAGTGCAAGCAAGTGATGATAATGAGGTTAGGGACAATAATCATGGTGGAGAAGCCACTATAATTAAAGGAAATTTACAAGACCTTTTAAGAAGCAAGAAGCAATCCATAACTCAAGAAGATAGTGAGAATGAGGAGGAAGATGATACGGTACTGCAGTACTATAGTGATGGTGACAATGATAATAATGATGACATGTACCTCGATGAAGAAGATGATGATTTCTAGTATGGACTAGTGACATGTCCCTGCACTGCAATACATTTTCTGTTTGCCCAACATTTGCCCATATTTAATAATTTTTTGGCTTTATGTAATTTCATTTACTTATTCGTGTGAACTATAGAATCTAACTTATTTCAGCTTGAGTTATTTCTAGGATTCTAAATTGTTTGTGCTTGAACAAGTTGTCACTGATATTCTGCATTGGTCATATGTTCAGACCTTTTTTTAGCATATTAAATGATCAGACCTGGTGATCTGTTTCATACACCACGGCATGTGGACCTGTCACGCTTATGCTTTAGTTTAAGTAAAACTGCATTACAGATTTACTCAACTCACTAGACTACCACAATGGTCAGGCACATTTAGTTTCACCCTCAGCTCTCGGGTTCGAACCCAGTGGGAGCTAATTTTTTGATGTTTCTCTATCATTTTTTTGCATTACAGATTCTACTATGCCACATGATCTGCATATAATCTATTTTCATCAAATATTAGGACTGCAATTACATCAGTCGCTTAGGACAATTTCCCCGAACTCACCCACTGAGCATACAATCACATAGTAGAATTTTCCATCACAGGATTTGACTAGAGAATATTTAACATCACAGCATACATTAGATAAAAAGCATATCCATGTCGTACATCCAAGAGACTTTGCAGTTTTCTATTTAACATCTCAGCCATTCATATACTGCAGTTCATCTAGTTCATGACCACATGTTATGCTAACATGACCAGTCCTACTTCCAAAAGCTATCCATGTCGTACATCCAACAGACTTGTATGTCCTACTTCTTCTTTTTCAGTTCCTTGACCTGACACTTCAGCTGGTAGATGATCTGTTCCAATTTCTGAAGTTTCCTGCTGTACTTGGTGTCCAGCTCCTTCAGCTTCACACAACAAGCGCAAGTCTGCACACAAAATAAAGAACTAATAAAGAACATAGCAGTTGTATGTTATTGGTTTAAGAAAGATAGCTACCACAAAATAGATACTGCTCCAATTGGTTGTTCTTTCATTCATGCATGCTATACACAGAAAACTGCTATGATCCTAACCACCACTCTTTTTGTTCAATGTCAATCATGCACCAAAGAAAAAGATTGACTACACAAAAGAGTAAAAGCATAGCTTGGGAAAAAAATATGCTCACCACAGAGTCATGATCGTCTTTCTCATCACAAGTGGAGTAATCGGACGACGAGGTGCTGCTATCCACCTGGATAGGTGCAAATTGATGCTGTCGATGTGCCACCGACGAGGATGGGGTCCCGGCCTGTATGGCGGCCCAGCGAGTACGCGGCATCGCCGAGGCAGGGGTATGGGGCTGTACAGCACCCCGGAGATGACTCGCCACCGCCGACGACGAGGGCAAGGTGAACTTACCATTCGCATCCCGCAACTGGCGGCGCACACGCTCTGACTGCGACGGATTGGTCTTACCTGGAGCCATTCTCCCTTAGGTGCCAACAACAGAAGATAAAGAGAAAAAATTTAGAGAAGTAACCACTGCCATAGATCCATACTATAAATAGGAACCTACTGTCCTAGCAAGATATCCCATCACAAGTTAATTTAAGGATTGCTTTGAATATGGGACATACCCTAGGCTAACCAAGTTGCCTGATTTCCAAGGCCTAGTTATGTGTTCACGAGATTCTGAAATGTGCTCCACTAATTTATATACTTTGCCTACTTCCCAATAAATCACATATCCCCACCCCCCCACCCCCACCCGCAGGAACAAATTGCAAGGCCTCATACCACATCTGTACTGATTGAAAATCATAGAGATGAACCTAGAATCAGCAATCCATCTACAAATAACCTAAGCCTAACTCCTCTATGATTCCCCTTCATCCAAATATGCAATATTCAACCTAACCCTAAAAAGCAAAGAGAGGGACAATTTGGTGGAGAATGTACCTGAGGAGCACGTGAGGATGGGGGTCGCCGGAGCACGTGAAGATGGGGGTCGTGGCTGCACGTGTGGTTGGGGGTCGTCGGAGCACGTCAGGTTGGGGGTCGCCGGAGCACGCAGTCCGGCATCGCAGGTGGGGGGGGGGGAACTGGAGCGGCGCGCCCTTGTCTTCGATGGGGTCAACGGAAGGGGTGCGACACTGAGTGGGGATCGACAGTAGGGGATCAAATAATGTTGCAAAAAACCTGTTGCTTACATACCGTATAAGTAACTTGGCGGTCCAAAACTAACACAAACACTTAACTATCCATCCCAATGGTAAGGCATTTCGAGTTTGTCCCTTAGCTCCTGGGGTCGAACCCAATGGGAGCCAAATTTTTTTATTCTTTTCCTTACATTTTTGTTTTAAATACTTTTCCATTTCTCTATGTTTTTCCCTGTTTTTCAATTAATTATTACTATATTATTGCTTAATGATTTGCCTCACTGATTTTGAAACATCTTATTTCACTTTTAGTAAATATTGTATTTAATTGTTGAATGACTAAATGATAAAAGCTTTAAGCTACCTTGTGACTAAATTAGAGTTGTTCATGCTTGAACAACATTTATAGTACCACCTTGTCAATATCGTTTGGATTTCTCACTTTGGTGTTTATTGTAGACAAAAAAATTTCAACTTATGTCTAAAAGTTTCAATTTATTTGGATAAAGTGGTCATGCACCAAAGCACAAAAGGCATGCATGCATGTCTCGCATAAATCCTATTGAATAAATGAGATATGTTCAAGATTGTAAGATATGTATACGTCCACTTTCTCAAAATAATTTGAATATTGTTATGTCATGATCAACCACCAAAGAAAGGTGTCGTGCAAGTTTCAAGATTTTCCTACCTCAGTGAATCTATTGTAGGAAGTATACTTATTAGTTTTGCAACAAATTACTAAATCAATACCGACAAAAGGTAATAAGAATTTTTAAAATAAATGAGGCTAATAATTAAGGAATATTATACTAATTAAAAGTCTACCTAAACCATGATCATACAAAAAAATCACTAAAATAGAAAATACCAAAATGATGGAAAAAAATGGCCAACTTAGCATTCGAACCCAAGACCACATAATGAAACTCAGAGGGCCTTACCATTTCACCATCGTAGTGTTTTTGACATTAGTGCAGCAAAATTTTAATTGAACATATCAGATCCCCCCAGGATACCGCAATCGGGAGCGCGGCAAACATTTTTCGTCCAAAAAAATACCGCCAAAAAAAATTTCTTTATCTCTCCATCTCCCCCACTCCCGACTCCCCCGCGCCCATTCTTCCTCTCCAGACCCACACCCCCCAAATCTGCAACCCTATCTTCCTCAGCCCGAGCTGCCTTTGTAACACCCTAGGTGTTAAGCATGCACTTAGCCTTCCCAAAGCAATGCATAAGCATTCTCATCAAGCATAAGCATCATGAGCATGTCATTCCTCCCAAACCATGATTTTATGTGCTTTATTTCATGTGTTCTAAATATGCTAAAAATATGATGCTTGCTTCTAAAAATGTGAGATATTCAAACTAGGTTGATTTATGTGTAAGAAGAATTAAGAATATTTTTGTGCAATTTTTGGAGCCATGGAATTTGAGAAATGGAATTTATACAAGATTTCCAAAATGAATTTATTTAAAAACCTAGGACTAGTTTTAATTTGTAATTCAAAATCTGTTGGTAATTTGGTCTTGCTTATTAAAACAAAGTTGTAGGGTTTTTGTCTTGGAGCAACTTGTGGGTTGCTGGTTACACTTGAAAAATAATTGTAGAAGAGAATGCAATAGATGTTAATTCAATTGCCTACTCTGGGATGTTGTTGACTGCCTTGTAAAGAGCATGACCTGTTAAATCGCCTATGCATCATGTCATGATCCTTTGGTACCTTCTCATACAAGCATCCACTCGGGCATCTCGCACTAAACTCATGAGCACACATGCATCATACAGGCTCGCAGGAGAACGAGGTGGGACCCGAGGAGCCAGAGGAGATTCAGGAGTAGGAACCTCCGGAAGCACAGGAGTCCGGAGAGGAACTACAGGAGTGTCCGGATCACCGACCCAGCACGTTTGAGAAAGGCAAGCCCCGGAGCATTCTAAGTCTCCCTATTCTCGCTAACTTACAGGATATACTATGCTTGATCTACTATATTGCATTTAAGTGATAGGAGTTGGTTGATACCGTTGATGCATTGGTACTCCTTGATATCACCCCTCATTTATCTACCTTGTCCTATGTACATAGGTGCGAAGTCTATGCTTAGTTGCTTAGCCCCGGTAGAAGTCGGGTGATTTCCTGTCACCTACGAGATATAGGTGGATACCTACTTATTTAAGCAGCGATTGTTTTGGGAAAAGAGTATCCAAGTGTGGAATGGAATTGGAGACCGGGCAGGGTCTTATGGTGGGTTGACTATAGTGCCCCTGCCTGTGTCGATTAAGGACCGATCGTTGACGGCCCTCTTGTCATGTTGAACGCATGCCCCACACTTAGCTGGAAGGATAAGTCGTTCCGACCGCGAAGCCTAAACACTATCCGGGCCAGGAATCGAGTCGCCATGCGCTGTATTGGTGATGGTTGAGGAGAACGACGAGGGCGCGGCGCGCAACCTTGGTATACCTTGGATACCTCGGTCGCCGGAACGGTCCTCGGGTACTGGCGGTGCCTGCTGAACCCGCGAATTGGTCCTGGATAGTGTAATACAGTGATCTGTAGCTCACTTGATCAGTGAGTGTGGTTTGTGTGGGGAATAAACTCACCAGCTGGTTAGAAATCGATTCGAATCGCCATCGCTCCTTGATAGTGAGCACTTGACATGAGCCATGTCCTCGTAGTAAGGACTATGGAACACTTGGGTTATAATGATGAATGGTTTTAGGAAATGCTATGTTGAGGTACTATCATAACACTATACTTGCTTGTGATAGTGCAGGTGCAAACCTAGATATTAGGTAATGATACTTTCAACTTGAGCAAGTTAAAAAAAAGAAAGACTTATGTAGGTTATGATAATAGAATTCTGCGGTTTTGCAAAATGGTCGTCAGCTACCCCACTATATAGCCTTCATGATCCTTGAAGAGTCTTTATTTTAAGTTTATGTCGAGTAAGTCTAGCTGAGTATATTCTCGTACTCAGGGTTCTACTCCCATGTTGTTTTGCAGATGGTCAAATGTACTATGGTTATTGCATCCTCTGTCTGTACCCAGCCATGGGTGATGACTAGACCAAGGGCGATGGTCACTCCGTCTTCTCTTTTGCTTTTGTGGGAATGACTGAACTATGGCACTGTATCAGACTAAGTGTGTGTGTTGTATTTTTGAACTATGAAGCTTCCGCTACCTGTGAACTTGGTTTGTAATAACTTTAAGTACTCCGATGTATTTTATGAATATTGTAATCTGGATGTATTTGTGGATGGCGACCGCTAAACTTATTACAATCTTGGCTGTCGTACGATGTGTGGTTTGAAATCTTTCGAGATTTCACGGACTACCGGGATTATATGGGCTTAAGCCTGACGATTTGACTATGCAAATGGTCTCTGTTAGGCTTAATCTCTTATAATTTGGTCGGTTCTGTTACAGCTGGATAGTTTATAATTCGGTTCGGTTACTGTTCATAAGTACGTTCTAAACAAAAATCTAAACCGGTTTAAGGAAAGATTTTATTAATTAATCAATAATGATCAAGGTGTTAAACCAAGTTTTGGGAAAAACTATCCAGTGTGCCATGGTCATATCCTTTATGCCCAGTTAAGGACTTTAAGGTGGCTAGTTAAGTACTGACTTGGGGGTTAATGCATCATATTTTTATTTTCGACGCTCATACGGCGTGCAATAGTATGAGTGCCATTCAATTGAGTGGTAATGTATGGATCCATTTTTCCTCTACGCCACGGTAAGTGGGAGCTGTGAGAGCATGATCGGATACACTGCCGGTCTAGGGGAGTGTTGTTAGGTACTGTGTCATGCACACATGTTTTGGTGTGTCTTGGGAACAGTACCGCATGTTGGGAATTTCGTCCTGAGAGGCGATGCCGTCATTAGGGCGATGATGTGGGTAGCAACACGTCATATGCATGGACGGGTGTCTGTGTACGTGGAGTGCATAGTTTTAAATTCTTGTTCTGCATGAGCATACTGTGGGTGGGCTGAATTGAGTTTTCTGCAGGTACACTAACCACGTTCTCGCTTAGAACGTTAGTTATGTTATGAGAGAACGTTGTGTGCCACCGCATATACCGCTTAGTGTTAACCTTTGTTTCTAAGTTTGTGAGATCGTAAGTCCGTGCATGCATCATGTTCATCTCATATCATTGCTTACTTTCCCCCTTAATTTAATCTATCCCAATTCTAAATAAAGTAATTAAACGTAATCCTCGCTCTTACCCAAGGTATTCCCTTTGCAGCAGATGGCACGCACTGGGCTCACCGCTCGCAAGTCCACTGGTGGGTGGGCCCCTCGCCATCCGTTGGCAGCCAGGAGCTCGCGACATAGGAGCAAGTTCCTGGAGGAGTTTGGGATGCCCACTTTGCTTTGGAGAGTGCTCAGCTCGATGGGGTATCCTGAAGGAAGGGAGCCTCGTTACTATTGGGATAAGGAGCCGCTTGGTGACGGGACCCTGGTGGGGATTGAGGCAGTTGTTCCTACCAGTGGAGGAGACCCTGCTTGGGGCGGCTGGGTGTATGAGTCCCGAGGTATCACGCCTTTCCACGGTGCCAGCAGGGCAGCTTTTGCAGTTTTGAGGGACCTCATGGAGAGGTTTCCACAGGAGCTGGCCCACGCCTTCGCTGGGGTGTTTCCCCGGGGTGACCCCTACACTTCGGTGTGGGATCAGTCCGAGGTGAGCGCTCTAGAGAGGAGTGCGGATGAGGACCAGCACAGTGACAGTGTAGCTATGAGTGCTATGTACGCCTTGATGAAGACCTATGGAGGCTTGGAGCGTTGTTTGGGTCGCTTGTTCGGGTCTCTTCTCACCATCCAGGATGACAAGCGCCAGTTGCAGCGTGAGTTGGACTATGAGGTTGAGAGGTTACAGGCAGAGTTAGCCCGTGTGACCAGGGAGAGAGATCAGGCAGTCCATAAGAACAGTGAGCTAAGTCAGGAGCTGCTTGCAGTGCGAGAGCAGAGGGATAGGGTGACTACTGCTCACAGGAACTGCGAGCGCATGCTAGTCCATGTGCTTGGACAGAGGAATGAAGCCTGGCACGAGGAGGACACTTTGAGGGCCCGACAGCTAGAGCTAGAGCAGCAGCTAGGCAATGCCGAGGAGTACAATGAGAACTTACATGAGGAGATCCACCAGCAGCATAACCAGCTCCACCCTCACCACCTGCCTAGAGCAGCTGAGCTAGACTCTGAGGACGAGATGGACGCGGATCCCGCAATAGGAGCAGCTGCTAGTGGAGATGAGGATGAGGAGGGCTCCGGCATGGATAGTGATCATAGCGAATAGATGCCAGGGCTTTAGAGCTAGTCCTCCTTCTTCTGTGTTGTATGTTGCATGGCATGTCGTGTACTTTTGGATCTGGGCTATGTAAGACTTATGAGTTAATGCTGAAAGTCCAGTGTATGTATGCTGGCAAGTTGGATGTACGCGAACCTTGTTGCGTGAATGTTAAGTAATCTGTTAGTGATGTTGTGCGTAGATGATGAATTGTTGTGCCTCTGTTTATTGTGCGAATTTATTCCCACAGTAAATTCAGTACGGCATGATTCTATACATTTCTACCCTTGATGGCAACTCCTAACGATTGCTTATCATTGACGTATGCAGATGGTGCAAACACGTGGCGGGGGTAACAGCAACCCGGGCCTTGGAGCAGGTACGTCTGGAGGTAGGGCTCAACGGAATGAGGACAAAGCACCGACACCGCCACCACCACCGCCTCCTCCGTACACTGCGGTCGTGTTTTTCGCGCAGTTTCTGGGGAGCCAACGCAACATGGAACAGATGCAACGCAACATGGAAGAGACTCTGCGCAACATAGCTGACAACACCCGTCGTGGGGATAACCAGGGCGGCCGTGAAGTCAATCAGTATAGTTCGTTCAAGGACTTCATGGATACCAAGCCACCAATCTTCAAAGAGGCTTTGGAACCACTCGAGGCAGACGAGTGGATCAACACCATGGAGCAGAAGTTTCGTCTTCTTCGGATGACAGAAGAACTTAAGGCTGAGTATGCGGCACACCAGTTGCAAGGACCCGCTGGAATTTGGTGGTCCCAGCACCGTACCACCTACCTAGAGGGGACCCCAATTACCTGGAACCGCTTCACCACCGCTTTTTGGGGAAATTACATTCCTCCGGGTGTGGTTGAAATGAAGGTTGGGGAGTTCATGAGGCTGTCCCAGGGGACGAAATCTGTGAAGGAGTATCTACACGCTTTCAATAATCTAGCTCGCTATGCTCCCAAGTTTGTGAACACGGAGGCCAAGAAGATTGCTAGTTTCCAGATAGGCTTAAATCAAAAGATGCTAAAGACCATGGGCACAGGAGCCAGGGCTACCTTCAATGCTTACATCAGTGACTGTCTCACCCAGGAGAACAACAACAACTACTACAGTGCTTCCAAGTCACGTAAGAGGGCTTTTGAATATGGATCCTCCCAGTCCAGGGCACCCGTGATAGGGCGACAGCAGTATCGTCCCCCTGCCCTAGGTGCTAGGTTCCGACCGCCGCAGAGAAGGAACACCGGACATCCAACGCAGCAGAAGCCGTACAAGGTGGCGATAGCCCCTGCCAAGCCAAAGGCAATTCAAGCTGCAGCACCTACTGCCAACAATGCGCCCAAGGGTCCGTGCTACAACTGCCACAAGATGGGGCACTTTGCTAAGGAATGTCCCTACCCCAAGAGGCAGCAGCCAACTTATCCAGCTCGTGTGCATCATACCTCGATTGAGGAAATCCCGGAAGGAGAACCGGTAACAGCTGGTATGTTTCCTGTCAACCAACATCTTGCAGTTGTTTTGTTTGATTCTGGATCATCGCATTCATTCATGAGCCAAGCATTTGCACAAAAGCATAGTCAACCAGTTACAGATCTGGGTTATGGCTACCGCATCAGCTCAGCAGGGGCAGATGTGTTGACCAATAGAGTGGTTCGAGGGGCAACCCTGGATATAAGTGGCCGAGTTTTTCGAGTAAATCTAGTGGTCATGCCTGGGTTAGTTTTGGATGTTATCATGGGCATGAACTGGATGAGAGAATGGGATGCCGTCATAGATACCGGGAAGAGGATGTTATCTCTCAGAGAACCACAGGGCAATAGCTCTTTTCAAGTACCTCTGCCCCATCGTCTTGACTTTGCTAGCATCTCTTGTGCTACGCACGTGGTTCCATTACCACAGATCCCAGTAGTCTGCGAGTTTCCTGATGTTTTTCCTGAGGAATTACCAGGACTCCCCCCAGACAGGGAGGTAGAGTTCGCAATAGAGTTAATACCAGGTACAGCACCAATATCTCGAAGGCCGTACCAGATGCCACCAAACGAACTCGCTGAGTTGAAAAATCAACTAAAGGAGTTGCTGGATAAAGGATTCATCCGGCCAAGTTCGTCGGAATGGGGTTGTCCGGCGTTGTTTGTGAAAAAGAAGGATCAGTCATTGCGCATGTGCGTGGACTATCGTCCACTCAATGCCGTGACAATCAAGAATAAGTATCCCTTGTCGAGGATCGATATCTTATTTGATCAGTTGTCCGAGGCAAAGGTGTTTTCCAAGATAGATTTGAGGTCCGGGTATCACCAAATCAAGATTCGTCCGCAAGATATCCCGAAGACTGATATGGGTTGTATGAGTACCATGTCATGTCCTTTGGGTTGACAAATGCTCCTGCATACTTCATGTATCTGATGAATTCAGTATATATGCCAGAATTGGATAAGTTTGTTGTGGTGTTTATCGATGATATTCTGGTTTATTCAGAAAATGAGCAAGACCACGCCGAGCATCTGAGAATCGTGTTAACACGATTACGAGAGCATCAGTTATATGCCAAGTTCAGCAAGTGTGAGTTCTGGTTGAAGAAAGTTCCTTTCCTAGGGCACATTCTGTCTGAAGAAGGGATTGCTGTGGATCCGTCAAAAGTGCAAGAGGTCATGGACTGGAAGGCACCGACTTCTGTCTCGGATGTTAGAAGTTTTCTTGGTCTGGCCGGGTATTATCGTTGGTTCATACCTGACTTCTCCAAAATTGCTAAGCCAATGTCATGTTTGCTACAAAAGGATCATAAGTTCGTCTGGACGGAGGGGTGTGAGTTAGCCTTCTGCACCTTGCGAAAGTTACTAACCACTGCTCCCGTTCTGGCGCAACCTAATATCGAAAAGCCTTTTGATGTGTTTTGCGACGCGTCGAAAAGTGGCTTGGGGTGTGTGTTGATGCAAGATGGTAGAGTGATAGGATATGCTTCACGACAGTTGAGAAAGCACGAAGTCAACTACCCAACTCACGACCTCGAGTTAGCGGCAGTAGTGCACGCTTTGAAGATTTGGAGACATTATCTGCTAGGAAATAAGTGTCACATCTATACCGATCATAAGAGTTTGAAGTACATCTTCACTCAGTCTGAGCTGAATATGAGGCAACGACGGTGGTTAGAGCTAATCAAGGACTATGATGTGGAAGTTCACTATCATCTAGGCAAAGCTAATGTAGTAGCAGATGCGTTGAGTCGTAAACCGCACTATCAAGTGGTTCAACCGTTGTTTGAAGATGGGTTCAATCTTATGCATCCTGAGGTCTTATGTCACATACAACTCAGTTGTTCACTCGAGAGTCAAGTCATCGAAGGTCAGAAAACAGACAAGGGTATTTTCCACATCAAGGAGAAGATCAAAGATGACCCAAAGACTCAATTTCGAGTTGATGAAAAAGGGGTACTGTGGTTTCAAGATCGGTTAGTAGTTCCGAAAGATCGTGATTTGAAGAATCGTATCATGGATGAAGCTCATCTCTCTAAGCTTTCTATTCATCCTGGCAGTAGTAAAATGTACCAAGACTTGAGACCCCACTTTTGGTGGACCAAGATGAAGAAAGAAATAGCCGCATATGTAGCCCGTTGTGACACGTGTTGCAGAGTTAAGGCCATCCACCTGAAGCCTGCAGGTCTGTTGCAACCGTTATCAGTTCCATAATGGAAATGGGAAGAGGTCAGTATGGACTTTATCACGGGTTTACCAACGACAAGGAAGGGGAATGACTCAATTTGGGTAATCATTGATCGGTTGACCAAATCGGCCCATTTCATTCCTGTGAAGACTCGCTACCGACCTCCTGAGTATGCCGATATATAAATGGCTGAGATTGTCAAGTTGCATGGTATTCCCAAAACCATCGTATCAGATAGAGGACCACAGTTCACCGCTCACTTTTGGGAGCGAATGCATAAGAGTTTGGGGACTAGTCTGATAAGAAGCACGGCGTATCATCCCCAGACTTCAGGCCAAACTGAGAGGCTAAATCAAGTGTTAGAAGATATGCTGAGGGCCTGTGTGCTATCATCCAAGGGATCATGGGAATCATGGTTGCCTCTGGCTGAATTCTCATACAATAATAGTTATCAAGAAAGTATCAAGATGGCCCCGTTCGAAGCTTTGTATGGTCGAAGATGTAGAACTCCGTTAAACTAGGTTGAACCTGGTGAAAGAAGATACTATGGTATCGACTTCGTGAATGAAGCTGAGAAAAAGGTGCAGATCATACAGCAGCATATGCAAGCGGCACAATCACGACAAAAGAGTTATGCTGATAAGAGAAGAAGGCCACTTGAATTCAATGTAGGTGACTATGTGTACCTCAAGGTTACGCCAATGAAGAAAGTTCAACGTTTCCAAGTTCGAAGCAAGCTTGCACCCAGATATGTGGGACCGTATCAAGTACTAGAGAGGAAAGGCCCAGTGGCCTACAAGATTCAGTTACCTGAGGAGTTGAGCTCGATCTTTCCGGTCTTCCAAGTGTCGCAGCTACGGAAATGTTTGAAAGTGCCTGAACAAAGGATTGAACCTCGAGGGATCAAAATAAAAGCAGACTTAGAGTATAAGGAGCAGCTGGTGGGAATTGTGGATACCAAGGAACGAGTAACCCGAAACAGAGTTGTCCGAACATACAAGGTGGTGTGGAGTCATCATGATGATAGGGATGCCACCTGGGAAACAGAGGATTACTTAAAAACAGTTTATCCAAAATTTCATAAGAAATGGTTAGTAACCCAAAATCTCGGGACGAGATTTCCCTAAGGGGGGAAGGGCTGTAACACCCTAGGTGTTAAGCATGCACTTAGCCTTCCCAAAGCAATGCATAAGCATTCTCATCAAGCATAAGCATCATGAGCATGTCATTCATCCCAAACCATGATTTTATGTGCTTTATTTCATGTGTTCTAAATATGCTAAAAATATGATGCTTGCTTCTAAAAACGTGAGATATTCAAACTAGGTTGATTTATGTGTAAGAAGAATTAAGAATATTTTTGTGCAATTTTTGGAGCCATGGAATTTGAGAAATGGAATTTATACAAGATTTCCAAAATGAATTTATTTAAAAACCTAGGACTAGTTTTAATTTGTAATTCAAATTCTGTTGGGAATTTGGTCTTGCTTATTAAAACAAAGTTGTAGGGTTTTTGTCTTGGAGCAACTTGTGGGTTGCTGGTTACACTTGAAAAATAATTGTAGAAGAGAATGCAATAGATGTTAATTCAATTGCCTACTCTGGGATGTTGTTGACTGCCTTGTAAAGAGCATGACCTGTTAAATCGCCTATGCATCATGTCATGATCCTTTGGTACCATCTCATACAAGCATCCACTCGGGCATCTCGCACTCCACTCATGAGCATACATGCATCATACAGGCTCGTAGGAGAACGAGGTGGGACCCGAGGAGCCAGAGGAGATTCAGGAGCAGGAACCTCCGGAAGCACAGGAGTCCGGAGAGGAACTACAGGAGTGTCCGGATCACCGACCCAGCACGTTTGAGAAAGGCAAGCCCCGGAGCATTCTAAGTCTCCCTATTCTCGCTAACTTACAGGATATACTATGCTTGATCTACTATATTGCATTTAAGTGATAGGAGTTGGTTGATACCGTTGATGCATTGGTACTCCTTGATATCACCCCTCATTTATCTACCTTGTCCTATATAGATAGGTGCGAAGTCTATGCTTAGTTGCTTAGCCCCGGTAGAAGTCGTGTGATTTCCTCTCACCTGCGAGATATAGGTGGATACCTATTTATTTAAGCAGCGATTGTTTTGGGAAAAGAGTAACCAAGTGTGGAATGGAATTGGAGACCGGGCAGGGTCTTATGGTGGGTTGACTATAGTGCCCCTGCCTGTGTCGATTAAGGACCGAACGTTGACGGCCCTCTTGTCATGTTGAACGCATGCCCCACACTTAGCTGGAAGGATAAGTCGTTCCGACCGCGAGGCCTGAACACTATCCGGGCCGGGAATCGAGCCTCCATGCGCTGTATGGGTGATGGTTGAGGAGAACGACGAGGGCGCGGCGCGCAACCTTGGTATACCTTGGAAACCTCGGTCGTCGGAACGGTCCTCGGGTACTGGCGGTGCCTGCCGAACCCGTGAATTGGTCCTGGATAGTGTAATACGGTGATCTGTAGCTCACTTGATCAGTGAGTGTGGTTTGTGTGGGGAATAAACTCGCCAGCTGGTTAGAAATCGATTCGAATCGCCATCGCTCCTGGATAGTGAGCACTTGACATGAGCCCTGTCCTCGTAGTAAGGACTATGGAACACTTGGGTTATAATGATGAATGGTTTTAAGAAATGCTATGTTGAGGTACTATCATAACAATATACTTGCTTGTGATAGTGCAGGTGCAAACCTAGATATTAGGTAATGATACTTTCAACTTGAGCAAGTTAAAAAAAGAAAGACTTATGTAGATTATGATAATAGAATTCTGCGGTTTTGCAAAATGGTTGTCAGCTACCCCACTATATAGCCTTCATGATCCTTGAAGAGTCTTTATTTTAAGTTTATATCGGGTAAGTCTAGCTGAGTACATTCTCGTACTCAGGGTTCTACTCCCATGTTGTTTTGCAGATGGTCAAATGTACTATGGTTATTGCATCCTCTGTCTGTACCCAGCCATGGGTGATGACTAGACCAAGGGCGATGGTCACTCCGTCTTCTCTTTTGCTTTTGTGGGAATGACTGAACTATGGCACTGTATCAGACTAAGTGTGTGTGTTGTATTTTCGAACTATGAAGCTTCCGCTACCTGTGAACTTGGTTTGTAATAACTTTAAGTACTCTGATGTATTTTATGAATATTGTAATCTGGATGTATTTGTGGATGGCGACCGCTAAACTTATTACGATCTTGGCTGTTGTACGGTGTGTGGTTTGAAATCCTTCGAGATTTCACGGACTACTGGGATTATATGGGTTTAAGCCTGACGATTTGACTATGCAAATGGTCTCTGTTAGGCTTAATCTCTTATAATTTGGTCGGTTCTGTTACAGCCTTGACGGTGAGCTCAATCGCCGGATCCCACTCTCTCACCTCCCCATCCACCGCCAACGACCACCTAGCCGAGGAGCTCCGTTTTCCCCCTAGCCGCCAGCGCCGTCGAGGAGTCGAGCAGCCCCGTCGACTTCCCCATTCACGCCCGCCGCTGACGACTCCAGGACCTGCATCGACGAGCTGCATCCCAGCCTTCTTCCCCCTTGGCGTCCGTCACCGACCACCACTAGATCTGCATCCCCACCGCCGACGAGCCCCTGGGCCACGACCAATGGTCACAACTAGGCGTCAAGGTACGAAGAGGCCTGCAGAACCAGAACAAGGTAACCATAAATCTTCTCTGTTTTATATATTCATGTCTTTTTTTTCTTTGTTCTAGTAGTACTTAAACATTGTTGGTCTTCTTGTTGCCTGCATGTCGAACAAGGGCTTCTGTGTTTAGGATCCATCTCTGTGCTTGATTAGGACATGGCTTAGAAAATATTTTGTTCGGAATTCAGAGGGGAGAAATTCAACGGTAGAAAGGGGACAACTACCCAATCTGCTATGTTCTAATTTGTAACTGCTAATTAGAGGCATTGCAAACTATCTTCTACAATAGATTCACTTTTCATATAAATAGTCTAGATCTGTCCTTTGTCAAATTTTTTTGAGCTACAGCTACTAAATAGATTACATGCCTTTATAAGTTTTAACACAAACAATTCTTTTGACCACCATGTTGGGTATTTACAGAAAGTCTGTGAATGATTGTTCTCTAGTGAGAGATAATGCTTGTGTTGTGTGATCATCTGTTTAGGCTAATTGTAATGCATTGCTAGCTGCAGGTGTTAGTCCCCTTACATGTGATGAATTTTTGTATCTTAGATAGTTGAAAAGGGGTAAATGTCTATCTACTTTAGTTTGTTTGATTGATGTGAGTCTAGGATCCGAACTTATGTATGCAAAATCGATGACTAATTAGCACTGTCATGTTTCTTATTTGATTTCTCTGCTATACTCAAGCTGGTGTCTCAAATATTAGGATCAGCAGTGATAGTAGTCTATTTGATCATCTCTTTTATTAAGAATAACACAGTAATGTGGAGGCACTAAAGTCTTATGAAAGTACTTGTGTCTCTTGTCTACAATCTCTATGAAGTACTTCTGTCTCTTGCCTTCATATACAAGTTTGTGTGGTCTATTGGACCTATCAAACACCTCTTATCCCTAATCTATTCAGCAGCCACTACTGCTTCCTACCTCTTATCTTTCTAGCATCTAGTATTCACTCTTACTTCAATCCATTTTATTCTCTAATACACACAATTTGCATCTTCTTGTAAGAACCTCGAAAAAACGCTTATGAGAGAAGGCGAGATGCACAAGTGGCAGCGGTAGAAAAGAAGATGGAAGAACAGGGACTGAAAAAATTAGCCAATGATTTAAATAATTCTTTACCTAAATCTTCATCAAACAAGGGGAAAAAATCAGCAAACAAGAAATCAAGTAGTGAAGATTCCGATTCATCGGAGTATCTCCTTGATAGTGATGATCAAGGAGATAGTGATGATGATGACACTGAATCTGATGACCAGCCACAACCCCGAGCAACAAAGGTAAATACTTAAGTTAGTATTCCCTAAAATTATTATAAGTGTTTCCAATGAGCTATTGTGTAGGTGATATGGCATGAGCATGACCAAAGTCTTTTACTTAGAAAAAATAATGCCTACTTCTCAAATCTACTTAATATGAAACTTGCATGCTATGCTTGTACTAACCTTGTACAGTCAATTGACAATCTCCAACTAACAAACTTGTACAATTATTACCATGCTCTCTGAATACAATTCTCAGCTGTATGACACTTGTTTTTTTCCACAGTTTCCTCCAGGGTTTATTCCTAGCCCTATAGGCAAAGCTTCAAAGAGGAAAAAGACAAGTCAGAACATGGCTCCAGGAGGAAGGGCTAGCAAGAGAGTCAGGGCATCTGAAGGATCAGAGTTGCAACCTCCTCAATCACAAACAAGAACATCAAAAAGGCTTCATCTCTTAGCAACACAGGGGCTGAATGAAGAAGAAATAGCACAAAGGTCTTCTACAGCTGTAGAAGAAGGCAATACAGCTGCTGTTCAGGACACTACACCTGTAGAGGAAGAAAGTGGAGGTGCTGCTCAAGGCAGTACATGTCATGATGAAGACAATGTAGAGGAAAACACTGAAGGCGAGTAAAACTTTGCTTCTCATCAAAATTTATCATCTTTTGCCTTAATTGCATGAAACTGAAGCATTTAAATTCAATTCCTATTTTGTAGCTCCTGCACAGCGAGCCCCAAGGGAACCAAGGCCACCCACCAAGGGATCACAGCTAGACAGGATGACAAAAGCTATGGGAAGGAGACTACCCATAGCTATTGCTCAAGACAAAAGAAGGCCTCATGAACCTGTTCAAGCAGCCAAGTTTGCATCTGAGTCTGGTGTCATCATTCGAGATAAGGTTCCTATCCTACCTCATTGGAAGTTGTACAAGAAAGATGACAAATATTACAATGATTTTGTGGGAAAGCTCTCTATAAGTGCCTTACTATTTGTATGTTTGAATTGAATATCTTCTCAACCTAAATTGACTAGCTAAATATTGAGTTGTCATATGTCTAGGGGCGCTTGGCCATTAACAAGGAGGACAGGCCAACTGAGGAAGCATGCACCGATGTCTTGCGGTCTGGGGTCAGACAAATGCGGTATAGGCTGAAGAATAAATACTTCAATGGTGTACCTGCAAATGATATCTCCACTACATCTCCAGTTGCATGCATGTCTGATCAAGAGTGGCAGGCCCTGGTTCCAAAGTGGACTAATCCAAAAAACATGGTATGTGTATCTTGTCATATATTCTATCTCATTGAGTTTCCAATGGATCTTCTTATTTTAAACCTATGAAATCATCTCACATGTGAAAAGACTAAGATTAATCGTAGTAGAGTGAAGTATCATCAGACTACCGGTTCTCGCAGCTATGTGGCACACTTACATGCATATGTAAGTAACTCATTCTGTACATAAGATTGACTTTTGTATCATAAGACTCACAAAACTTAGTTGTAATGGATTCTCTATGAAACAGAAGCAGAACTGGAACAATGCAGAACCTAGCACACATCAAAATGAAGAACTTGATGTGGTGGAGGCCTTCAAGAGCTGTCATACTAGCTCCAAGCATGGTCTCAGTGAACCAGCAAGAGAAGCAGTTGTAAGTCCCAACATGTGTTTCAGTGTCTCATTTTTTCACTTAATTAGATGTCATACTTGTTGGTTATTGAATTAATGGAGCTGGTATGCCTGGGAAATAGAATGTCATACTTGCTGGTTATTCTGTGTACCAACATGTCTCCCTTTTTTCCATTTAATTTGCTGGTTATTCATACTTCCTGGTTAATCAGTGTCCCAACATGTCATACTTGCTGGTTATTCACTAAATAAGTAAGGCTTGGAAAAATGGGAAATAGAATGTCATACTTGCTGAATAACACATTTTTCTCATTTTTTCCATTAATTGTTTGAAACATGGCTGAAACATGTGTCCTCATAGAAACATGTTCATTGTTGGCTTCAAATTGCAGACAAACATGGAAGCTTTGAGGACACAACCTGTTGCTGAAGGTGAAACAACAGTATCCAGTGTGTAGGTTGTGTCCCAGGTGCTCTCCAAGAACAGCTCAAACATTTTCCTGAGGAGTGTTGGCATCAAAGCAGTGGCATCCTCTGAAGCATCATCATCAAATGAAAGCGAGCTTCGGGAAGAACTGGCAGCTGAAGCTAGGGCTGCTGTACAAACAGAACTCGAGGAGCTCAAGAAGAAAAGTGAAGAAGCTGAGGAAAAGCTGGCGAGGCAGCAAAAAGAGATGGACGAGATGAAGAAGATGTCAGAGATCACCAAGAAGGCACTGGAGGAGAACAATGTGCTGATCAAGCGTCTCTTGTCCATCAACAACACTCCATCGACTTGAAAGGTATCTATTGCTAATTCTGAATGACTCAGATAACTGTTCAGATGACAAGTACTTTAGTATTGATGGATGGATGATAATTCCTTTGTAGGCTAACTTGTATACGTCATGGTTCTGATAGTGCAGTGCAAGTGTCTTGTATGCTCTCAATCTTAGCTTACATGTCAGTTAAGGCTATGAATGATTCTGTGTCTGCAATTTAGTTTATGTTTCTTCTTTTGATTTCGATATCACACTATTGAACCATATAAGCAAATATCACTTCCCATTACAGCTAGATTATTACATGTGTCTATTTTATTCAAAGTTCATCTCAATTTACTCAGATTTGATGCAGACTGTGTTGTAAAAAAGGACATGTTGTAATTTGTTCATTTCAAATCAATGTTTGTTCCAATCTATGTGTACTATCACTATTGATTATACTTCTATTTTGTACAGGTACTACTTTTGACTTGGGTAGCAGCAGCAATAAGTTCTGAAGCTTTCTGTACAAGTACCTGCACATGATTTTGCTGTGATCTTGGTGGCAAATTGCTGTGAACTTCACTGAACAGAAATGACCATGCTGTTGCTAGTGGTTGCCTGTGCCCCTAGTTTAGTTGTGTTGCTGTCAAATTGGTTGAGTTGTGAGTCAAGTACTGTTGTTAAGAACTGATGTCCCTAGTTATCTTGCTATTGATGTCAAAGTTAGTTGTGAGTCATGTACTGATGTTAAGTGAGTCATGCAATAACTTATGTTGCCACTTTGTGGAATCTTTTAGCCATTTCAATGTTCTGTGATGAAGAGTTCACTTCTGTGATGATTCATTTTATGTTTTGTGATGATCGCATATATGATCTATGACGAAAACAAGAACAAATCACAGGATACCATGTGGCCCCATTTAATAATGACATGTGGCAGCCAACAAAGCGAATTCATTTTATGTTCTGTGACGATTGCATAATATGATCTGTGACGAAAACGAGAACAAATCACACGATGCCACGTTGCCCCATTTAAAAATGACACGTGCCAGCGAACAAAGCCGACACGTGTCACACGCCACATCAGCACGACACATGTCGTTCGCCACGTCAGCATGACTCGTGTCAAGTGCCATGTCAGCGAGACACGTGTCGGGCTCCACGTCAGCACGACACGTGTCAAGCCACGTGGCCAACCACGTCAGCTGCCAGCGTGGCAAACGCCGTCTGTCAAGTTAACGAGACAGCATGGTATGACCAAAGTAACGTACATCCATGACGATAATATTTCGTCATAGAACGGGTTCACTTCTGTGACGGTACATGTTCTGTCATAGATTGAATGCATATCTATGACGAAATTATGTATTTCGTCACGGTAGTCAATCTATGACGCTCATTCCATGACGAACAAGTTTTCGTCACGAATTCGTCACAGATGAAGTTTAGTGACAATTTTGTGGTTTTCTGTGACGAAAGTGGAACGTCATTGATGAGCAGATGCCTAGTCTTGTAGAAGTTGTACCCATTGATGGAGCAGTGGATGCTTGGCATACCTAGGTCGTCCTTCTTGGTTAGAAATGGTGACTTAAGTCGATGATCTTGACCTCCTTGAGCTGCAGTGACCATCTTAGCTGACTCGGTCCACATTTGCTTGTTCCTGTTCCTCCTGTTGGTCCTCTTCCTGGGTTCATGTGTGGATTGCTCTGGGATTTGTGCAGTCTTGTTATTGAAGGAAAATGTCTCCTTTCTCCCTTTGATGTAGAAACTGATCTTGGCAGCACTGGCATAGATGACAGCTCCCGAGGTGTTTAAGAATGGCCTCCCTAAGATGATGGCTGCCCTCTCATCATTACCGGTCTCTATCACCATGAAGTCTGCTGGGGCGTACAAGGTACCAACTCGGACACAAAGGTTCTTCAATATTCCCTTTGGGAAACTTAACGTCTAATCTGCAAACTGCAAACACATGGTTGTTTCTAACAAAGGATATGTAAAGAATTTTTCATAGAGTACCCTGGGCATAATGTTGACGCTAGAGCCAAAGTCACAGAGTGCTTCTGGGAAGTCCACCATGCCGATGGAGATCGGGATGACGGGGCATCCTGGATCGCCTCTCTTTACCGGCAGAAGGTCAGTAGTAACTTCAGTGACGCGGTTACCTGCATCAAACATGTCTACAAGATTTGCAGATTCTAATCCTTCCGGTTGTGATGGTAAACCGGGGTTAGTAGTAGGAACAGCAGCAGCTATTTGATTTAACTGAGATTCAATCATTTTATTAAAGCTAATTTGATTCTTGATGGCAGTAGAGAAATTATCCATTCTATTATTTATATTTTCTAACATTTTATCATTAGATACCAATTTCTTAGATAGGTTATCCATTAGCTTTCCTTAATTAGACACTAACTCTCTCAGAGGTGGGAAATTATTATTATTATTGTAAGAATTGTTACCTTGATAATTACCTAAGTAGTTAGGCCTCTGTTGATTCCAACCTTGATTTTGCAGAGGATGGTTGTAGTAGTAGTAGTTGTTGTTGTTGATGTAGTTCAAGTCCTCAAGGATCTCAGGGCAGTGATTGACTGAGTGTCTAGTATCTCCACACTCCTCACAAGTCATGTGAGAGTCGTAGATGTGCATAACTTCCTTCTTATCTCCAGCTCTATCATCAAGCTTCTTCATGAGCAGGTCTAGCTTAGCGGACAACGTGTCTACCTCCTTGAACTGGTGCATACCTCCACCTCTCTTGTGTGTCTGGGTCCTTTCTTCATTCCAGCCTTGGTTGGACACCATCTTCTCCACAAGAGCTGTGGCTTGTGGTATGGTGAGTGATAGGAATGCTCCTCCAGCTGCAGCATCCATGGTCTCTCGGGCACTGTTGCCGAGCCCATGATATTAACGTCTGCATCAGTAGCCAGCTCTCCATTCCATGATGGGGACATTCTCGGATGTAGTCTTGGAAGCGCTCCCATGCTTCTGGAATGGATTCATCATGTTGTTGCTGAAAACTTGTAATTTTCCCATGGAGAGCATTGGTCTTGCCCATGGAAAAGAACTTAGCCAGAAAGTTCGTAGAGCGGAGTGCCCACGTTGTATTCTTCTCCTTTGTAGCGTAGAACCACTGCTTCGCTCTCCCCAATAGTGAGAATAGGAAGAGGCGAAGTAGTATAGCATCTTTGGGGACTACTGATATGGTGAATGTGCTGCAAATGGTTGGTTTCCTGACTTCGAACAACAAAGTACCTAGAGGCTTTGAGACGATACTACAACAAGAACATCAAGGATCGTTCCTTCGTAGTCAGTCGATGATCTGGTACTCAAGTGGAAGACAAATAAGGAAGGAATGCATAAGCTATCCACGCCATGGGATGTGTTGGGCATTCTTAACGTCACTACCAAAAATAGACTTTGTTCTCAAATTCTGATAACGGCGCCAAAAATGCCAAACCTATCCCTCATGCCACTTAAGCCAAGTTGTCATCCCCAGCATGACATGAGAGACGTGGTATTAAAATATCCAATTGCTCTTCTGAATAAATAATAAATGAGATCTGCAAGCGCACAGATTAATACCGATGTAGCATTTTAACCGGGAAGTATTCCAGGTATCGTTATTTATATTTTTACCACTGGGAAGGGATTGCTAAACATCAATGTTGATTATGGAATGGAATATTAGATTGAGTATCTATCATTGCATGTATAATTGAGAGCATTTATCTATCTCTTTCATACAGGGGTAAGTGTCACATAAAAGATATATAAAGTATAAATGGTGACAAAGATAATTAATCTGATCAGCATAACTTAGCCACATATAAATATGATAAGCACCTCAATTAGATATTCTAGCAAGTCATTAGCATGGAATTAGGATGAACTACAAGAATATTTCCTAAGTTATTCTTAACTATACAGTCTAGCATATCATAGTTAGTGCAATTATACTTGGCAATCATTGCGAGACAGGTCTACACACATGCATAGTGATATTATCAAGGAATATGAAAAACATCACAATCACTCCCCTATAATAATGTTGCTCTGCCAGCCCTATACACGAGAGGGAGACTATATAAGAATCAATGGAGCTATCACTACCAGGAACTACCCCGCGATCTGGCATATAGGGTACAATCACAGATAAATACGGTATAGGCACCACGCCTACACAATACTTATCATTTACCCACTGTACACATGGATAAATGCTATACGATCCTAAACATGTATATAATTCCAATCTAACTAAGCCAAGCATATAACTATGATAAACTAAGAACAATATAATTGTCAAGGATATCAGTAAGGGGTACCCTAACCGATATGCATAGCGAGAGCATCCGTACGAAAGTCGAGGCCTCCGACTCGACGCCCCCCCAGTTGTACGCGCGATCCTCGACGATCGTAGCCACGAACATGGAAAGAGCGTCCTGCGAATCGACCAGGGCTCGAGCGCTGACTACCGTCGAATACGGAAATAGGCTCGTACGAGTCTAAAGGCCTCAAGCGCTGGGACGCTGTCCGCCGCGTGACGCGGGCATGGGAACCAGGGCATTTAATGCGCCTGCCGCGTTCCCACCTAACCTGTCAGTCACTGGAAGTGTGATAGGGAACAAGCACCCGTCCTGTCGTTCTTTTTGCAGCCTTCCCCACCAAACAGGCCAGAATGTGGCAGGGCGTAGAGAGTGGGTCGGAACATCCAGTCAAGACCCCCCTCGAGACGCCCAAAGTCAGCGCTCTGGCCAGCGAGGCGTTACACGGCACCTGACCCTCGAGTAGGCATGTTTCCTTCCTAGGGAAGGATCGGGCGACGACTGACAGCACCTCAACCACTCCGACGTTGCTGCTACCACGACGTACAAGCGCGCATCAGACAAACCAGTCCAGGACAGCGCACAGGAGCGGGATTCAGGGGCACGCGTAATCATCATCAAAGTACCAAGACAAGACGGCTCGAGACCACACCGGTACGGAGGCCTCGTGTAGGTCAGCGCGCCATACCTCTATCGACCCCTACTCTGTCGCCTATACATGTACCCTAGACCTCTCCTTGGAACTATAAAAGGGGAGGTCTGGGAGCGGATACAGGACACGCGACACAACACAAGACATACATAGTAGAGCAACCTTACTCCATCTCAGTTCATACCATGCCTGTATTTACACCTGTACAAGCACTTAGGTGCAAGATAATACAAACACTCCCCCCCTGGACGTAGGGCCTTCTTTTACCCGAACCAAGATAAATCTTTGTGTCTTTTCTTGCATCACCATCTGGAAAAGGGGAGCATGCACACAAGTTTTTCTCGTTGGTGTGACCCCCCCGGGGGAAAACACCGACAGTTGGCGCGCCAGGTTGGGGTCCTGCGTGTTATTTCACCGATTTCCCATTCCTCTCCAGATGGCCACCTCCATTTCGCCGATTCCGCGCTCCACGGTGATTTGGTTTGGGAGCCTCGAGTTCATGTCTACCGGTTTTGGGTATGACATGATCCTGCTCTCGGTCAAAGGACCGGGAGGAGCTCGCGTTGCGCCAGCACGGTTGAGGGCTCCGAGACGACCTCGCCACCACGCCTCCCCACCTAAGAAGAGACGTGGACAGCGCCACCATCACCCGTCTGCCTCATCATGACCGACAATTCGTGCCAGGCAGGAGGTGACACAGAAGCCGATAGTCCTGCGCGCCAAAACCACGGGTATGACGGCCCAACGCCACGAGGATCGCACGACGACGTTGGGAGACGGCGCGCCCTGCGCGCCCTCGCCCCCCACGATGCTACTTCCACATGGGCTGTTCGCCCTAAGAAGAGCGCTGCCGTTCGGTTCTGGACGATGCCGCAGCGTCACTCGCCCGGACGATATGTCCAAACGCCCAGACGTACGTGGAGAGACCAATGGTCCTCCCACGCGACACTGGAGCACAGCAACGGACGTCCGAGCTGCCAGATTTCTCTCATGTACGAGGCCTCCGACGCCTAGGACCTGGGCGATACACGATCACCTCACTCAGGCAACAGCTGCTAGAGGAGGGACGTGGATGTTTCTACGCCGCCGATCCGGACTCCGAATCTGAGTCCGACAGCTATGACCCTACTAGGGAATGCTTCCATATCGACGGGGCGGTAGAATCTACCGACGAGACACAAGTTGCCGTTGCTGGCGGTCGAGCCCCTACAACAAGGGAAGACCCCAGGACGCCTGGGAACGACGGTCAGGTCAACCCCCTCCACAAGAAGACAGAACCGCGCAACTTGCGCAGCTACAAGAGCTCAAAGTGAAGCTCGACGAGGATCGCGAGCGCCTTGTCCGGCTTGAATAGATCCTCGAGCAGGACCAGCCATACCCACCTAACGGAAGTGTCCGCAGACGGGCTCGAGAATTACATCGACAGATCGTCGGAGACGGGGAGCCTGAGCAGCCCGTTAGCCGTTTCCCTCAAGCGAGTCAGAACGTCGTGGCAGTGACAATGCTGCTAGGCAATATACCCGAACCGTCGAACCCCCAAACGCGACGCATTCGAGACGAGGTGCAGACTCTGCTCCAAGTGGCGGCAGTTCAGCAAGCCGAGAGCTCAGCCTCTCGACATCGAGGAGCAGCCACAGAGAAGCGTGATGAGCCGGCCCAGAACGAAAAGGAGGTGTCGGTGCATCAGCAGCCGCCCCCTCGAGGGAAGAAGACAGCGCGCGTCCTCAACCACCCCGTCGACAATCAGCGACGACACGACGCACGACGCGACATCGACGAGAATAGTCACCGTCGATGTGGGGACGCAGAAGAACGCGGTTACAGCGCCCACAGCGGTGGGAGATACGACAGCGACGAGGACCGGTTGGCCCCGGAGCCGCCGGGCCCTCGGGTGTTCAGCAGAGCAATCCGCAGCATGCCGCTGCCCAGCTCATTTCGACCCCCGACCAGCATCGCTAAATACAACGGCGAGACCAAGCTAGAGCTATGGTTGGCAGACTTCCGGTTAGCCTGTCAGTTGGGTGGCGCTCGAGGAAACGATCGAGCCATCATCCGGCAGTTGCCGCTTTTTCTCTCCGACACAGCCCACAGATGGCTCGAGGAACTCCCGGCCAATCAAATCCACGATTGGGTCGATTTGGTCAGAGTATTCGAGGGCAACTTCAAAGGGACCTACATACGGCCAGGCAACTCATGGGACCTCAGCAAGTGCAAACAGAAGTCAGGAGAAACTCTCCGGGAGTATGCTCGACGCTTCTCGAAGCAACGCACCGAGCTGCCGCACATCCCAGACCACGACATCATCCTGGCCTTTGTCTCAGGCACCACCAGTCGAGATTTGGTGCGGGAGTTAGGCCAGAATCGTCCTCAGACTGTCGATGAGATGATAGACGTAGTGGCAAACTACGCTACAGGGGAAGAAGCGGCCGGCGCCTTGTTCAGCTGCAAAGGAGGGAAAGGCAAGTCGCCCACCGATGACGATGAGGGCCCCAGTCGAGGACCCAAGAAGAACAAAAAGAAGAAGAAAGCATGGCTGTTCCAGCAGGAAGCCCTCGACGACGATCTCGTCGCCGCCATGGAGCGCAAAAGGCCTCGAGGACCCCCAGAGGGGGCTATCTTCGACAAAATGCTAAAGGAGCCCTGCCCTTACCATAAGGGAGGGGCAAACCACAAGCTCGAGGATTGCCGTATGCTAAAGAAGCACTTCGACGGCCTGGGGTTCAAGAAGGACGACCTGAAGAAAGAGAAGAACGGCGACAAGGGGGATGACAAAGACGACGAAGGTTTCCCTGCCGTCCACGACTGGTACATGATCTACGGTGGGCCCTCGATGCAGCTAACCGCAAGGCAACGCAAGAGGGAGCGCCGCGAGGTCTTTACGGCAAGGATGGCAGTGCCCCAGTACTTCAACTAGTCAAACACCCCCATCACCTTCGATCAAGATGACCACCCCGACAAGGTAGTCGCTCCCGGCGTCTACCCGGTCGTCGTCGACCCCATCATCGTCAACGCTAGGCTCTCGAAGGTGCTGATGGATGGCGGCAGCAGCCTGAACATCATCTACCTCGAGACCCTCGACCTTCTCAGCATCAACAGGGCGCAGCTCTAACCAAGCGCCGACGGATTCCATGTTGTCGTACCAAGAAAGAAGGCGCTGCCGGTAGGTCAAATCGACTTGCCGGTCTATTTTGGCACGGCGGCCAATTTCAGAAAGGAGACCCTCACCTTTGAGGTGGTGGGATTCCGAGGCACGTACCACGCCATCATCGGGCGCCCGGGCTACGCCAAGTTTATGGCTATCCCCAATTACACCTACTTGAAGCTGAAGATGCCCGGACCCAAGGGCATCATCACCGTCAGCTCCTCCTACGAGCACGCGTACAAGTGCGACATCGAATGCGTCGAGTATGGGGAAGCTGTCGAAAACTCCACCGAGCTCGCCTCGAAGCTCGAAGCCCTGGCCGCAGAGGCTCCAGAGCCCAAGAGCCATGCGGGCAGCTTTGAGCCGGCAGAGGGAATGAAGAAGATCCCACTCGACCCCAACCACTCCGACGGCAAGGTGCTGACGATCAGCGCCGACCTCGACCCCAAATTGGAAGCCATGCTCGTCGACTTTCTCCGTGCAAATGCCGACATATTTGCATGGAGTCCCTCGGACATGCCAGGCATACCGAGGGAAGTCGTCGAGCACTCCTTGGAAATTCGAGCCGGTTCCAAGCCAGAAAAACAACGGTTGCGTCGCTTCGATGAGGAGAAATGCAAGATCATTGGTGAGGAGATCCACAAGCTTTTGACAGATGGATTCATCAAGGAGGTTCATCATCCCGACTGATTAGCAAACCCTGTACTAGTTAAGAAAAAGAATGGGAAAATGAGGATGTGTGTCCATTATACAAGTTTAAATAAAGCATGTTCGAAAGTTCCTTTTCCACTGCCACGTATCGATCAAATTGTTGATTCTACCACGGGATGCGAAACCCTTTCTTTCCTTGATGCATATTCTGGTTACCATCAAATAAAAATGAAAGAGTCCGACCAGCTCGCGACATCTTTCATCACACCTTTTGGGATGTACTGTTATGTAAACATGTCGTTCGGGCTTCGAAACGCGGGAGCAACATACCAGCGATGCATGCTCCACGTATTTGGCAAACATATAGGGTCGACGGTCGAGGCATACATCGACGATATTGTTGACGGTCCTTAAGTACCAAATATAATCATCAAATAAATAAAGAAAAGGATCCAAATGCAACCAACACCCAGACTTAGGCTTTTATCTGACAGAATTCTATGAGTTTTGGTGTTTGTCTATTTCTGTAGAGGGTTATCAGGAAATACGGAAGAAAGGCCCACACGTCGGGTTTACATAGAGATATTAACGTGCTGCGCAATTTTCTAAAATCTAGAAGACTCCAAAAGCCATGAGAACGAAGCGGAGGCCGAGAGAGCTCAGGCACAGGGCGCCTGCCCTAGTCCTGAGGGCGCCCGCCCTGCTACAGTGCTCAATCAGAGTCCAATTCGGGGACAACGCTCCACCGACCTAAAGGATCAAGGAAAACGGTGCGATCAATGTCAGTTTGATCTGACGGCCTAGATTCACATGAAGGGACTATAAAACCAGACCCCCTGGCCCCTAGAGATCATACCTCTTCTACAGAATCAAAGCTAGGGTTTCAATTCTTCATCCAAGTAGAGAGGATCCCTCTAGTTCTTCTAGTTCTACCTCTAGTTCATCTAGTTCCAGTTCTAGTTCATCTAGTTCTAGTTCTAGTTCCTCTAGTTCTAGTTCTAGTTAGTTCTAGTTGTAATCTAGAAAATAGGGAGAGAGAAGAGGAGAGCAGAGGAGGAGCCAGATCTGTCGGATCTTCCTCAACATTGTACTTTTGCAGCAACTGGTTCGTTCTTCATCGTTCTCTAGGTTCTTCAATTCATAATTCCTGAGTTCTTTAATTACTTTTATTTATATTCAAGTTATTTATTGGATTCCCGCTTGCATCAAGTGCTCTAATCTTTGAAACATTAGAGTAGTAATTAATAGATTAGACGTGGTGTTTAGTCTTGTAATTATCTAGAATTGCACCCAATCCTGCGGATTGTTGTGGTAGCCTTAGGGTAGTGACAGCCCTAACGGTCGACGTATTCCACATCGTTCGGATCGGTGTTTGTAGGACTGTAGTCAGACCTTCCTAGCCCCCTTCTCATCTCTTTCTGTGGTTAGTGCTCTGATGTCCCGATATAAATAATCTTGAAGTAATTCTTGATTCTTAGATCAACTAGAGAACTCTCAGGAAACTTCCTCTCTTCCCACCAAAAATAATTATATAGTTATCCTTGGGTGATCTTGATTCTTAATTAGTACACTCAAGTTCCCTGTGGAAAATCGATACTCTGGAATACTCCCGGGTGAAGGCTACATCGGTATCCGTGCGCTTGCGGATTTTTCTGTTTGCGTTTAAAATACCCAACAAGCTTTCTAGCGCCGTTGCCGGGGAACGGTAGCTGTGCTAGTTTCGAACCAAGTCGTCCGTGTATCCTTTTTCTTTTCTTTTTTTACCACACTCACCTTGCCATTTTCACCACACCACATGGATTTCACTCCTATCTATAAATTCTTTGCTCCAATGGGCGAGTTATTAGAGCCACCACCATCATCACATCCAATTCTTACAGATGGCTACGACCTGGGCCCTGATCTAATAGCCATGATTTAGGAGCAACCCTTCTTTGGGCAAGTAGATGAAGATCCATACACCCACCTTAGAGAATTCGAGCAGTTGTGCTCTTGCCGATCTATTTCCGGCATGACACAAGAAACACTTAAATGGAAATTATTTCCGTTCCCCTTTTGGGAAGAGCAAAAAAGTGGTATGCTCATTCTGTAGGAGGTGTTAATGGAAGTTGGGATGAACTTCGGGACAACTTTTGTCTCGCTTTCTTCCCACTTTTTCGGATTGCTGACCTTAGAATTGAAATTCTTACATTCAAACAAAGAGAGAAGGAAACTTTAGGAGCAGCTTGGGCTAAGTTCACAAGCCTTACCAATTCCGGTCCAAACGTTTCCCTGCCTGACCATGTACTGTACTACCACTTTTATCATGGTCTAAATAAGGAAGCTGCTCTTCACCTCGACATTGCTTCAGGAGGCTCATTCGTACACAAACTCACAATTGAGGGGAGAGCTATCCTAGAGAGAATCCTTGAAAATACCCCTTACACAGGCATTTATGATGAGTTTCCTAAAGATGAAAAAGAAGTCGAGCCTGATCCTAAACCAAAAGATGAGGAACTTGCAACCGAGATAGAAATCCCACCTGACCCATCCATTACTTTGGTTGTAGAGAAACCTCCTGATAAAGGAATGGAAAACCAACTAAGGGATGATGAACCACCACCTTCAGAGCATCCCTTTGAATTCGAGGAAGATCTTTTTGAAGATTATGGAAACACCTCGAATTTTCCTATCCAAACACGACCTCTAGCAAGGACCACTCAATCCGTTCTAAGAGTAGAATCTGTTGACATAGAACACATCAAAAGCCTTTCGGCTATTCTGAGTTATGAATGGCTAACAGAAGCAGAGCTATCTCCTGAGGTAGCTCGGATCATCACTCCTTCAACCATTCTTCTGTGCCAAATTAGACGGTCCACTAGGAAGGTCCACTACAATCCATATGTTGGGATAAATGTTATTTCCAAGGAGTTAGCTGACACTCTTTATCCCAACGAGTCCATAACCCCATCCCAGAAACTTTTACAAAGTCCATGTGGATTAATTCTAGAAAGCCATGGGGTATTAAGGGCAGTTCCTGTCAGAATCAAGGACTCTGGAATATGTCTAGATTTTCATATTTACGACATACCGGAGATTCCTCTCTTGATTGGCAGACCAATCATGAAACTTCAACAAGAACAACCACAACGAGGTCATTTAGACTTCAAGGTTGGGAATTCCACTATTGTTGTTCCTCTTGCTAGATCAATTAACACGATAGTGGAACCCAAACTTGAACCAGATCCTATTGAGGAGATCTTAATGCTGACTCAAGAGGAGATGGCCCAACGAAACAAAACAACTTGTCACTATTCTTGAAAGGCATAGATCAGCATTTGGCTACTCTCTCGAAGATCTCACGGGCATTAGTCCCATTCTCTATACTCATCGTATCCCTATTTATCCCAATTCTACACCTTCAAGGGAACCACAACAGAGACTTAACAATGCTATGTGAGAGGTTGTTAAGAAAGAGGTCCTCAAACTCTATCGTGCTGGGATTATTTATCCTGTGCCACATAGTGAGTGGGTTAGCCCTGTCCAAGTAGTGCCAAAGAAAGGAGGAATGACGGTCGTTAGGAATGAGAAGAATGAACTCATCCCTCAATGAATTGTCACTGGGTGGCGTATGTGTATTGACTATCGAAAACTCAACAAGGCTACAAAGAAAGATCACTTTCCATTACCCTTCATAGATGAAATGTTGGAACGGCTTGCAAACCACTCTTTCTTCTGTTTTCTTTATGGTTATTCTGGATATCACCAAATCCTAATCCACCCTGATGACCAAGAAAAGACTACCTTTACATGCCCGTATGGAACTTATGCATACCGACGAATGTCGTTCGGATTATGCAATGCTCCAGCTTCTTTCCAACGGTGCATGGTGTCTATTTTCTCAGACATGATTGAGAAGATCATGGAGGTTTTCGTGGATGATTTTATCGTCTATGGTAAAACCTTCGATCATTGTTTGGAGAATTTAGATAGAGTCTTGTAGCGATGTGAAGAAAAGCACTTAATCGTGAACTGGGAGAAATGTCATTTCATGGTTCAGGAAGGAATAGTGCTAGGACATAAAGTGTCCGAACGTGGTATAGAGGTGGACAAAGCAAAGATTGAAGTTATTGAAAAACTTCCACCTCCCACGAATGTGAAAGGAATCCGTAGCTTTTTAGGACATGCAGGGTTCTATAGACGCTTTATCAAGAACTTCTCTCAAATTGCTAGACCCCTAACTAGTCTCCTAGCTAAGGATGCACCTTTCATCTTTAGTGATGAGTGTCATGAATCTTTTCAAACTCGTAAGAAAGCACTCATCTCAGCCCCAATCATTCAACCACCTGATTGGAATCTTCCTTTTGAGATCATGTGTGATGCTAGCGATTTTGCGGTTGGTGCCGTTTTAAGACAAACCAAGGATAAAAAGCATTATGCCATATCCTACGCTAGCAAAACCTTGTCTGGACCACAACTCAATTACACTACAACTAAAAAAGAGCTTTTGGCTGTTGTCTTTGCTATAGACAAGTTTAGATCTTACTTAGTGGGGGCAAAGATAATCATCTATTCAGACCATGCTGCTCTCAAGTACCTCCTCACTAAGAAAGATGCTAAGCCTCGTCTAATTCGATGGATTCTTCTACTCCACGACTTTGACATAGAAATCCAAGATAGGAAGGGAGTAGAGAATTCCTTAGCTGACCACTTGTCTAGGCTTCAATATAAGGAAACACATGATGAGCTTCCCATAAATGACTACCTAAGGGATGACACCCTACTTAAGATAACACATGCAGGTCCATGGTATGTAGATATTGTAAACTTTATAGTAAAAGGCTATGTCCCACCTGGTGCAAACAAAAGGAAGTTACATCATGATAGTCATTTCCACCTTTGGGATGAGCCATATCTTTTCTGAGTCTGCGCTGACGGACTCTTGAGAAGGTGTGTTCCTATGGCTGAGGCTACTCAAATTATGGAAAGATGCCATGCCTCGCCATATGGAGGATACTATGGAGCATTCCGGACACATGCTAAAATTTGGCAAAGTGTTTTTTTCTGGCCAACGATGTCTGAAGATACAAAGGACTTTGTCAGGAGATGCCACCGATGTGAAAAACATGGTAATATCAACTCACGAAATGAAATGCCTCTCACAAATAATCTTCAAGTAGAACTTTTCGATGTTTGGGGCATTGATTTCATGGGGCCATTCCCTATGTCCGGGAATTGCGAGTATATCTTAGTAGCTGTGGACTACGTGTCCAAATGGGTAGAAGCCCTACCTTGTCGATCAGCTGATTCAAAACATGCCAAGAGAATGTTCCATGAAGTAATCTTTCCTTGCTTTGGTATACCCCGGATAGTTATAAGCGATGGAGGTTCCCACTTCATCGACAAAATATTCTGGAAGTACTTAGCCGATCATGGAGTTTGACACAACGTCGCAACACCATACCATCCTCAGACTAGCGGTCAAGCCGAAACATCTAACAAACAAATCAAAAATATTTTACAAAAGACCGTAGATGAGATGGGTAAGGGGTGGAAGGACAAACTTCCTGATGCACTTTGGGCATATAGAACTGCACTCAAAACACCCATAGGCATGTCACCTTATCAACTTGTATATGGAAAAACTTGTCATTTGCCTGTGGAAGTAGAGTTTAAAGCTCATTGGGCACTCAAGTAATGGAACATGGATCTCCACCTCGCTAGCGAGAATCGTCTGATGAAACTATCTGAGCTAGAAGAATGGAGAGAGAAGGCCTACCACAATTCAAGGATCTATAAAGAGAGAACAAAACGATGGCATGATAAGAGAATCAAGCACAAGGAGTTTAAGCCTGGAGATAAGGTTCTACTATTCAATTCAAGAGTTAAGCTCTTTGGGCATGGTAAGCTACGAAGTAAGTGGGATGGACCATATAAGGTTATTGACACTTCAACTCATGGAGCCATTACCATCCAAGATGACATAGGTAACACTTTTAAGGTAAATGGTCAACGCTTGAAAATCTATCTCGAGCCACAAAACAACCCGGTAGAGGAACTTGATGTGATTGAGTTCATAGAATTATCATATTAAGCTCTCATAAGCTCTAAACAATTATCTAACCCTTAACATGCTCCACGAGTTTTGTTGTCTATTTGGGTTGTGCAGGATTTTGAGGCTTAAGAAGAGTGAGACCGAACATGCAGACCAGTGAACGACTATGTCAACATCCAGCTTGGGGGAGGCACCCCACGTGTATCGAGATAAGTATTACTTTTCTTTCTTGGTTTTATTTACAAGTATTTGGAAATAAATAAATAAATAAATAAATAATGCATAATCATGAAACCAAACAAAGTTTTTCTTTTGAGTACTATACAATAGTTTTGTGTAATCCTAAGTTTTAAATAAAATAAAAAGAAAGTTTGATTCAAGTCTAGGTAATTGACAAACATGATATGAGAAGGTCTGAGCTACTATTTAACTTGTTCCAAGTTTTGCTAGACTTCTGGAGATTTTATCTTTTGAAAATCTAAAAAAAATTGAGATCTTGTTTGACATAATACTTAGAGTCTTATAAGATATAAATATTAAAACTGTGAGCACTTGCTTTGTTCAAGCCATTGTTAATTCTTGTAGTTTTGGTTGAGAGAATTATCATGCTCCAAAGATCAAGATCTTTTTGTTTTAAAATATAAAAGATTCACTCTTCCAAAGTATTATTGCGTTAGAGGCATGGGACTATGCAAAAATTTGATTCAAAAAAAAGAGAGTGAGACGAGAGGTAAAAATGGACAAGTGTCCGAAGTATAATTAGGGGTACAAAGATACCCACCTGAGTTGAAAAAAATGGACATATTTCCGATAGTAGAATTAGGGGTACTAGGTGCCCACATAAGAAAAGAGAGAAAAAAATGATAGCCCATGGTCCCTCTAATAAGCAATATGCCAGTAAGAGATGACAAACTTTTCAAAAAGGTCAAAGGTCTTGATCTAGGAGTATGACATTTGTCTCCCTTGCTCCGAGCATTGACATAGCAAAATGCAAAGTAAGTAAGCTAAAACTTTTAAAACTCTATCTTTCGAGAAGAAGGCAAATGCCTCAGTTTTATTTTGCAGACTTATAAAAAACTCCAGAACAAAGGTAAGACAGAAGAACTTGAGACATAGTGCTTGACTTGATCGTTCTGTTTTTCAATCACTTAAGACCTTAGTGATAACTTAAAAACCCAGTAGTAAGAGGCATAAAAGTAACCCCTATTTTCTTGCTAATTTTAGCTTTGCTCAGGGACGAGCAAAGGTTAAGCTTGGGGGAGCTTGTTGACGGTCCTTAATGCTCACATTTAACCATCAATTAATCATGGAAAAGGATCCAAATATAACCAACATCCAAAATTAGGGTTTTATCTGATAGAATTCCACGAGTTTTGGTGTTTGTTTATTTCTGCAGGGGGTTATCAGGAAATACGGAAGAAAGGCCCACACGTCGGGTTTACATAGAGATCTTAACGTGCTGCGCAATTTTCTATCATCTAGAAGACTCCAGAAGCCACGGGAACGAAGCGGAGGCTGAGAGGGCTCAGGCACAGGGGTCCTGAGGGCGCCCGCCCTGCTACAGTGCTCAATCAGAGTCCAATTCGTGGACAATGCTCCACCGACCTAAAGGATCAAGGAAAACCGTGTGATCAATGTTGGTTTGATCCAACGGTCCAGATTCACTTGAAGGGACTATAAAACCAGACCCCCTGGCCCCTGGAGATCATACCTCATCTACAGAATCAAAGCTAGGGTTTCAATTCTTCATCCAAGTAGAGAGGATCCCTCTAGTTCTTCTAGTTCTACCTCTAGTTCATCTAGTTCAAGTTCTAGTTCATCTAGTTCTAGTTCCTCTAGTTCTAGTTCTAGTTAGTTCTAGTTGTAATCTAGAAAATTGGGAGAGAGAAGAGGAGAGCGGAGGAGGAGCCAGATCTGTCGGATCTTCCTCAACATTGTACTTTTGCACCAACTGGTTCGTTCTTCATCGTTCTCCAGGTTCTTCAATTCATAATTCCTGAGTTCTTTAATTACTTTTATTTACATTCAAGTTATTTATTGGATTCCCGCTTGCATCAAGTGCTCTAATCTTTGAAACATTAGAGTAGTAATTAATAGATTAGACGTGGTGTTTAGTCTTGCAATTACCTGGAATTGCACCCAATCCTGTGGATTGTTGTGGTAGCCTTAGGGTAGTGACAGCCCTAACGGTCGACGTATTCCACCTCATTCGGATCAGTGTTTGTAGGACTGTAGTCAGACCTTCCTAGCCCCCTTCTCATCTCTTTCTGTGGTTTGTGCTCTGATGTCCCGATATAAATAATCTTGAAGTAATTCTTGATTCTTAGATCAACTAGAGAACTCTCAGGAAACTTCCTCTCTTCCCACCAAAAATAATTATATAGTTATCCTTGGGCGATCTTGATTCATAATTAGTACACTCACGTTCCCTGTGGAAAATCGATACTCTGGAAATACTCCCGGGTGAAGGCTACATCGGTATCCGTGTGCTTGCGGATTTCTCTGTTTGCGTTTAAAATACCCAACAAGGGCCCATACGTGGTGGCCGAGGTCCTGAAGCCAGGGACATACAAGCTTGCAGACGAAAAAGGGGCGGTCTTCACCAACGCGTGGAACATCGAACAGCTACATCGATTCTACCCCTAGAATTTCAAAGCTTTATGTTCCCATGTACATTCTGTACCAGGACCTTATGAATGAATGCATGAATGGATAAGATCTTTCCATCGAGTAATTTACTTTTTCATTGGTCGAAATCTCGACGTTAGAAGGGAGTACCAACTATGACCCATCATAGTCGATACCCCCTCGGGGGCTTGCAGGGGGGACCCCCCAAGTTCCTAAAAACCAAATGATTTTTTCTTTAAATATGACTCACACGGTCGAGTAGTAAATGCACCTCGAGCCCCTTAAGGGCCGAGAGACGACGAGACAGAGAACTCCTACGCCCTCGGGCTATGGTGACTCTAATCGCTCCCTCACCCTCGAGACAATCAAGGTCGCCTTAACGAAAAATCAAACGGGAATAGAGACGTAGGCAAAAAGGAAACAAAAGAGGGTGCGAACAAAGTAATAAGCAAATATTCATAGATCTTATAAACCACTCAAAACACAGTAACACTTAAGACAGAATAATAAGTACTGTACAAGGGGCCTTAGCACCCAGAGTAGGCTCGTAGGCCTCAGTCTGCATCTCGGCCCTCACCACCCTCGTCCACACCCGAGCTAGTCTCGGGAGGAAGTACTTCCAGCTCGAACAGCCTCGCCAGCCTTTGCCCAGGAGCCTCCGCGTCATCAATCAAGGCGTGGAGCCTCTCCTCGTTCTCTGCGTCGGTCTTGGAAATATCAGTGACAAAGCCGTGGTACACCACCTCCATATCGTAGGAAAAGCCCGAGCAAACAACCGCCATTGCCCGCTTCACCCCGGTATGAAGGGCGTCCGACACCCGGTCCCTCAGCGTAGCACCTAGATAGCATAGCTGATCGACCAGTGTGTCTCCTCGAGCCGCCTCCCTCGACTCGTCCATGGGCTCGAGCTCCCAGGAGGCCGAGAGGTCGCTTATCGCCGTCTGCAGCCGACCGTTCAAAGCGACCTCCCCCTCGAGCTGAGCCTTGGTGGAGCGGGCCTCGACTTGAGCAGCAAGCAGCTCATCTTTAAGCCCTACAAAGACTGACACAGAGAAGTTAGATAACACAAAGTATGCTATGGGAAGGAAACACGAGGGTACAAACATACCGTGAATCTTCTCATCTAGGGTTGTATTCTCACCAACAAGGTCGGTGTTGGCCCTCTCGATCCCTTTGTAGGAGCGCGCCAGGTCAGTATTGGCGACCCGCAGGTCTTCGATCACCTTGCCCGCCTGCGCAATGGCTCCATCTTTCTCCAACAACGCTCTCTTCAGACGGTCGACGTCGTTAGAGAGGCTGTGAGATCGAGCCCGCTCCACCTCGAGATCCTCGAGGGCCTTCTTCTTGGCTTCCTCTGTGGCGCTCCGAGCAATCTCGCCCTTCACGCACTCCACCTTCATCTCCTGAAATGCCTCTCGAGCAGAGGCGAGGTCAGCCTTGATAAGGACCTTTTCTTTGTCAAGATCGGCGGCTGCATCCTTATAGAATGGGGCCTCTTCCCGGGCCTTGGACGTAGCCTCCTCGACCGACACGGTCCGCTCCCTCAACAGCGTAGCCTCTTCCACCGCTTTCCTCGAGGCCTCCCGAGCTTCGGCCAGAGCGGCCTCCCTCTCCTTCTTCTCCTCCTCGAGCGCCAAAAGCTCCTTTTAAGCCTTGAGGAGTTTCTCCTGCGACTCCAGGAGTTGGTCCTTGAGGAGATGGAGTTGCTCCCAGCTGCCCCTCGTCGCATGGATAAAGCTTGACTTGATGCGGGAGGTATCTTTCAGATCCTGTGAGCTGGCAGTGGAACAGTAAGAACATAAAACCAAAACATCCTACGATAACTAATGCCCAAAGACACTTACAAAGTAGGTCGGACAAAGCCTGTTGTTGACGACATCGGACAGGAGCCCCACCACATGCTTCATCCAGAGGCGAAGCTCCTTGAGATGCTCCCACTTCTCGGCCTCCTTCCAATCGTCCATAAAAATGTTAGGCTTGGACGGGTCAGTGGAGGCCCGGACACGGATCCGGTCGGGGCACCAGTTCTCCATCTCCTCCTCCGTGCGCGCCTTAACGCCCCGGATGAGCTCGTGGACCGTCTCGAGCGACCTCCCATGACGTAAAAAAGGTCGATAAGGGAGGGGAATCGCCCGTCGTCATCCACTGTCTTCTAGGTCCCGGTCTCGTTGGTAGCGTCACCACCCGACGTCCCGGCCTCATCCTCCTCAGTGGGTTTGTGGTCCTCCCACGGCCGTCGCTCTCGGAGAAATCCGGGAGCAATCCCCTCGATGTCGTAGACCGTGCCCTTGATCTCGGACTGAGGGTCCACCAGGGTGCGCACCATGCAAGCAAGTGCCACCACGCCATCCGCCCGCCCTGCCTCCACCGGGATAGAAGCGGGCGCTCCTAGACGGAGCCACGGTGGGGTCGACGGACCATAGACCGGCAGACCCTCCTCCCCGGTCTCAGGCTCTTATGGCGTTGGCGGCACAGCTGGGGCAGACTGCATGGCGGTGGCTCGAGCAGCGCGTCCAGCTGCTTGGTCCTCTACTGCTGCTGTTCCTGGAGCTCCCGTAGCTCCTGCTGCCGATCCTGCTCCAGCAGCTCCTCGAGCTGGGCTCCTTCTGGCCGCCACCCCTCCTCTCCTTCTTCTCCTTCCCGCTGCAGCTGCTGCTGCCCCTCCTGCAGCTATTGCTGCATCTCCCGCGTGCGTTCTTCTTCTCCTCTCTTCTTCTGCTCCTCGACGGAGTGAAGCCCGATGGGCCAAGGCGTCCGCTTCGCGACGGGAGAAGACTCAACCTCCTCGTCCATGGGGCGGGAGTCCTTCGAAGGCCCATCACCACCGGACCCATCACTTATTGTGATAGGATCCCCCTCGACCCCAGATCGAGGAGGCTCGGGGGCTCCCTCCTGCTCTTGTGGGCGAGGCACCTCGACCCGCTTCGGCGACGGCGGGGTGGACTCCCCCACCAATGGACGAGGTGGGGCGCCCTCGACACCAGTCGACGGCCGAGGATCGGAGGAGCCTGTAAGCACTGAAAAGCAAAAAGTCAGTCGCCATGATGATCGACATAAGGGCAACATGACTCCCATGATGACGGGAATGAACGGCTAACCTGAGTCTCTGGAGGCTGCTCCCACCTTAAGCCTCTTGGCCATCAAGGGCTGGGCCTGTTCAAGCGTCCGCTTCAACCTGAGGAGAGAGGAACAAGCGTAAGAGAAGCCGTTACCCGAGAAATGCAAAGACATCGGAAGGTGAGAATCATAACGTCGAAAATCTTACCCCATAGGAAGGGCGACCCGCCTACCGGTCCCTCGACCAGCAGGCCTCGAGCCACCCCGCGTCGTGGCTCCGGGCCCCTCGCGAGGGGGCGCCAGTCTCGGCTCGGCATCTCCCGCCTGGCCAGCGCCTGGACTGGTACTCCCGCGATCCGTTTCCCCCTTACTCAAGGCCGCGGCGCGACCACGAGTCAGCGGCCCTGTCGCCAGGGACATAACTCGGTGGCCCACCTTAGACGTCGGAGGAGGTTGGGGGCGGGGGACGGTCCGACCTGGCGTAGGCTCTGGGGTAGTGTCGGCGCAGGAGCGGCGTGGAGATGACTCCCTCTGTTGACTCTCACGAGACCCGCTTGGCGCCCCCTTTGGGACTCCCGTCCGCGGGACGTCGACGCCGGTCTAAGGCGAGCCCTCGATGATCTGATCGAGACGGGACGCCATCCCCTCGGAGTCGTCGCTATCGTCGTCACCATCGCCACCGTCGTACTCATCGGGGGATTCTTCCTCAGGCTTCCCCCTCTGCCTGGACTTCGCTCGACGAGTCTCCAATGCTTGTCGCGTGAGATTTTTCTTCTTCTCCCCCTTCTTTTCCAAGTCCTTTACGGACTTCAGCTTCTCCGCGGACTCGTGCCTCTTGTCACGATCCACGCCGTCCTCCTTCACCGGAGGCTTTGAGGACCGAGCGTCGATCGGTCCCTGCACGAGCAAAGATAAGTCTTAAAAGTGGTCGAAGAAAATCAAGAATCGAAACCATACATAGGAAAAGGACTTACCAGGTCGATCGATCCTTGATCGAGCCTCATAGGGAAGCCGTCGACGTGCTCAGGCTGAAAGTCGCCTGCAACGGCTGCCCTGACTCTGGCGGCGACCTCATGATCCGCGGGCTCTTCATTAGACATCCGGCAAGCCTCGAGGGCGCGAGACGGGAAGCCAGGGCCCATCTCGTCCATCCTCAACGGCCAAGACATCAATGGGAGCACTCGTCGGTGATGTACGGCAGAAAGGACGAGCGCGGCAGTCAAGCCCTCCTCACGCAGCTTCTTCAGGGCATCGAGAATGGGGTCGAGCCGCAGCTGGTGGGCTTGGACAACGCTGTAACTCCAGTGGCCCGGGCGCTCCGAAATCAAGTGCCCGGTGTAGGCGGGGAAGAGGTCGTCGTCGTTCCATATGTAAAACCATTGGGAGTCCCATCCGGCATGGTTCGACGTCAACCCCACCGGGCTGTACTCGCGCGGCCTTTCTGACTTGCCAGTCTTGAGCACCAGGTTGAGGCACCCGGCCCGTACCAGCTTCCTCACCCCTGTGGTTCCACTGGGGGCGTTGAAGAGCTCGCCCCGGTACAAGTGGAGCCACAAATCCCAGTGAGGCATTGTAACAGAACCGCCCAAATTATAAGAGATTAAGCCTAATAGTGACCACTTGCATAGTCAAACCACCGAGCTTAAGCCCATATAATCCCGGTAGTCCGTGAAATCTCGAAGGATTTCAAACCACATGTCGTACATACAGCCAAGATCGTAATAAGTTTAGCGGTTACCATCCATAGTTACATCCAGTTTCGAAAACATTCATACGATACATCAGAGTGCTTAAAGTTATTACAAGCCAAGTTCATAAGTAGCAGAAGCTTCATAGTTCGAAAATAACACAAACATACTTAGTCTGATACAATGCCATAATTCAGTCATTCCCACAAAAGCAAAAGAGGAGGTAGGGTGACCATCGCCCTTGGTCTAGTCATCGCCCATAGCTGGGTACAGGCAGAGGATGCAATAACTATAGTACATTTGACCATCTGCAAAACAACATGGGAATAGAACCCTGAGTACGAGAATGTACTCAGCTAGACTTACCCGTCATAAACTCAAAAATAAAGACTCATCAAGGATCATGAAGGCTATATAGTGGGGTAGCTGACAACCTTTTTGCATAAAAGCACTCTTCTGTTAACCAAAATTCTATAGAGGTCCTCCTTCTTTTAATTAGCTCAAGTTGAAGTATCATTACCTATTCTCTAGTTTTGCACCTGTACTATTACAAGCAAGTATAGTAATATAATGGTACCTCATCATAGCATTCATGCAACCATTTATCATTATAACCCAAGTGTTCAATAGTCCTTACTACGAGGACGAAGCTCATGTCAAGTGCTCACTATCCAGGAGCGATGGCGATTCGAATCGATTTCTAACTGTCGACGAAAGCTAGTCGGCAGTCTACCTTGGGGTATACCCACGGTAGTAGTTTATCGGTAGACGGTGCGCAAACTACGAACTTGATGGTGACGCAAGACACGGACAAGCTTTTTATCCAGGTTCGGCCGCCGAGTTGGCGTAATACCTACGTCCTACGTCTGGTTGTATTGGATTGTGTTGAGAGAATAATCTGTCCTAGGGGGTCCCCTTGCCCCTCCTTATATAGTCTGGAGGGCAGGGTTACAGATCTAGAAACTAATCCTAGCCGGTTACAATTGCCATAGATAATTCGATATCAATTCCTATTTTAACCGACTAGAATCCTGCTTGATCTCCACGTCTTGTTTCCTTGCGCGAAACTCGGGCTGTCGGATCAAGCCTTGAACTCGTCTCGTAGTGGGCCAAGCTTCCTGGCTGAAGTCTAGCCGTAAGGGTATAGGGGTTTATACCCCCACAGCTAGTCCCCGAGCGCCATGTATTGTGATGCAACACGCCGTCTTGAGCTTCTTCGATCAGCGTGGCCTGTCGTCTTCAATGAGCGGAGAAATCGCCCAAACGGTTCATTGATCAACGTTGTCATCGAAGAAGCAGGTTGTTCGAAGAATGCATGGTGCTCTTAAAAAAATTTCTTTCCTGGTGAAGTGTGCCCACTTTGCCCTTTTTGAAAGGTAGTAGCATCCAAAAAAGGCAAGCAAATTCACCGCCAGGTGAAGTGTCCCCACTTAGTCCCCGAGCCTGGTAGTAGGTGACGTAGGCACGTGGTGCCAGGGTCAAGAGAAAATTCCCCAAAGTAGTTTTGAGACTGAGATGCATCGCTAGATGCATCGTACCGATGTAGTCCCCGAGCTTGCTGGAAGGCGAAGTATGAGCCTTGTAGCAAGGTCTAAAAAATTGAATTCAGCAGTCCCCGAGCATGTCATGCTCGTCTGCGATCGAAAAGACCAATCGACCAGTCCCCAGGCACTTTGTGCGCTGCCTGGAATTATATGCTGCTATACTGCACGACCAGTCCCCGAGCGTCGAGTGCTCAGTGGTCGGTGCATGCTTTAAAGCTTTGAGCTGATAGACTGAGCGACCAGTCCCCGAGCGTCGAGTGCTCGGTGGTCGGTGCAGTCCTTGAGGTTCCGAGCTGATAGACTGGGCGACCAGTCCCCGAGCGTCGAGTGCTCGGTGGTCGGTGTAGTCCTTGAAGTTCCGAGCTGATAGACTGGGCGACCAGTCCCCGAGCGTCGAGTGCTTGGTGGTCGGTGCAGTCCTTGAAGTTCTGAGCTGATAGACTGGGCGACCAGTCCCCGAGCGTCGAGTGCTCGGTGGTCGGTGCAGTCCCCGGATTGCTGACTCACTGGCGTATGTGCCTTCTTACTTTTCAATTAAAGTTGACGTGACGGGGTCTCCTGACGATATGTCAGACGGATGCATGAAAAGCTGCACCTGGCAACTGTACAACTGCTCTTTGCGTGGTTTGAGAAAAGGAAACCATCAATTGGTACGAAAATTTCGCCGCATTAATTGTCTATAATCATTATAAACCGAAACGCCGCGTCCACCGCATGGCCTGCCCACTTCCCGAGAATACAGGAAGTGGGAGAGGTGGGGTCGCGGGTTTATAAGGGCCTAATAGGACCGTCTGTACCGCTTCTCCTGCCATTGCCTTCAAACCTTCCGCTCTCATCTTCTCCAACCTCCTGAATCTTCCTAACTCCATCCCACATTCGCACCTCTAATGGCGAAGAGCGACTCCAGGAAGAGGGCCGAGCTGATGGCCAAGGAGTGGAAGAAGTCTCACAGCACCACAAAATCTCTCGGTGACCTCGTCGATATGGGGCTTCTGCACGGCGCAGAGCTCGGCGGCTGGAGGGCACCGGAGGGGGAGAGCTACCCCGACCCTCGCGCTGGTGAGATCGTCGTTTTTGAGGATTTCATCAAGAGAGGCTTTGGTGTTCCTGTTCATCCTTTTCTTCAAGGTCTTCTTTTGTACTATGAGATCGGGATTTGCAATCTGCACCCGAACTCAATTCTCCTTATTTCCACCTTCATCCATCTGTGCGAAGCCTATGTTGGCATAGAGCCGCACTTTGATCTTTTCCGGTATCTTTTCTGTCTGAGGAAGAAGGGAGCAGTTGGAGGCTCCAAGGTTGCAGGTGGAGTATACCTCAACCTTCGTGATGGGATGAAGAATCGCTACCTGCACTGCCCATGGAACACCTCCTTGACCGAATGGTACAAGAAGTGGTTCTACGTCAGGGAGGAACCGGGCAGCTCCACGTTCTGCGACGTGGGGTACATTCCCGAGAAGAGGTCGAGCTGGACCGACCGCCCAGAGTTCGACGGTCAAGTGGCGGATCTGATGAAGCTGATCGACTGGTCGCGCCTGGATGGGCTTGGCGTGGTCGGCAACTTCATTTGCCGCCGGGTGATGCCTTGCCAGAAGAGGGTGCACTCGGCGTATGAGTATGCCGGAAGCACAGACCCGACCAGGATGCGGTCGGAGATCCTGGAGAAAGCGGAGGTACAACAGCTGCTGAACGAGCTGTTTAACTTCGCGGATGGGGGCTTCACCCGTAGCAGTGATCGGGTGCAAGCCTTCAAGTCAGGACGACCAGCACCAAAGGTATGTAGCAGACTCCGTTTGATCATTCGTATGTCGTCTGTAGTTGGCTCATCTCTGTTACTTTTGCAGGTCGGTGATGTCGACCGGTGCGTAGTGTACGTATCACTGGCACCGGGGATGGAAGATCCTGTGGGAGAGGTCTCGCCAGAGGAAGACCGAGCCCGCCCCGTCCCGCCCTCCGAGGAGAGGGTGGCGGGGAAAAGGCCATTGCCGGTGGATCCCCTGCCGACGCCGGAGCTGCCGGCAGACCTACCGGCGGAGAGCAGCCAAGCGCCGAAGCGTCGTCGGCTCGTGCGGATCGTCGACGACGACGACGACGAGGAGGAGGCTGCGCCGTCGTTGGTCCGACGGCCTCGGGGCCGCCCAGACGCTGCGCCGGTCGCCACTGATCGAGTGGCCAGCGGCGCAGCTGCCCCGCAAGTTGCCGAGGTGGGGGCACAGGCGCCGACCGGCCGGGCGAGGAGGAGGTTCACCGCGACCCATCGCCGGTCAGACCTGTAAGTGTTCAACTTACGTATTTTGGACTCCTTTTTTTTTAACTTTTGTTCCTGTAGTGCGGCATCGGATGTCGACCCTGGCCAAACTGCCGGCCAGGGAACGGGCGAGCCTGCCCGCGGTTCTGGGGATGCGGCCCCCCAGACCACAGAACAGCCGACTGCTGCAGTCGCGCCTGGGAGCACCGAGGAGCTCCCGAGCGCGGCGCCGACTACAACAAGCAGCCCGACCAGGGCTGGTGAGGCTCCCCCAACTGACTCCTCGGAGAAGGGAAAGTCTCCGACCGCTCCTCCTGCCGTGGGGAGTGAAGTCCCCCCGCCGCCCCGAGCAGGAGCCTCTCCGGCTGTGGGCTCCCCAGGTCTGGTCCAAGGGATGGTGACGCCTGGGACCAACACCGGGGGTGACGCAGCCCAGGAGGAGGAAGCCAGAGCGGCCTCCGACGACGAGGTAGAAGAGATCGAGGGTCGTCCCCGTGATGGACGCCAACACGTGTATGTGTGGCGCCAACGCGGGGATCACTTTATCGGTCATGAGGAGCTCGCCGAGTCCGAAGAGGCCGCCAGGGTGGAGCGCGCGGCCAAGCGCCTTGTCGACGAAGTCAAGGTAAGCGGCGTTTTGAGCTGCCGGGCATTCTTTTGCCTTGTCTTCTGCGCATTGTTATATGCTTGCTTTGTAGGACGTTATGAAAACGGCGAAGTACCGGAAACGGTGCTTTGACCAGATAGAAGGCGTCATGGCCGAGAACAAGGCCCTTCCCGCGGAGGTAGACCGGTTGCGGGCGGAGGTCGGAGAGAAGGTGGTCGAGATGAGCGCCGAAAAGGAGCGTCGTCTCGACCTCGCTCGTCGCCTGGCCGACCAGTACCGGCTGCAGGAAGGTTAGTCACACGCTCCGAGCAGTTTCGCATACTTGTATAGTTTGCTTTGCTGACCAGTTTAGGATTCACGCAGACTTGGAGGAGGAGGTGGCGAGCCTCCAACAAGAGAAGGAGCAGCTCAGCCAACAGCTCGCCAGTGCACAGGAGTCCGGACGGCGAGCGGAAGAGGAATTAAGTCGAAAAGACCGGGAGTTAGCTGGTAATGGGTGCCGCCTTGTTGGTTGCTACCTGCCCCTTTGCTTGTCTGGTATGCCGAAAGTAACGTTTCGTTTCATTTGCAGTGCTCAAGGTGAACGCCAAAAAGCACCTGGATGAGCTGGTCAAGGACCGGGACTCCTGGAAGGTCAACTGTTGCAGGATCTGGAAGGGAGTGTCCCCGGTCCTGGACCTGATCAGTCCCGAGCTCCCGGAGAGCCAGCCCCGCGCGCCGCAGTTGACCCCGGTCCAAAAGGCGCAACGGGCGTGGGACTGGCTCCAGCAGTTTGTGAAGGACGCCGGGGAGTTTGCCGGCGCGCACGTCCTCAGCATGGTACGCGCCCACTACCCCCTGGTCGACTTGAGCAGGCTGGAGAAGGGGTACCCGAAGGAAGTCGGCCCACAGGAAGCGGACGAACTTCGGGGTAGTCTGCTGGACTTGTCGTCGACAGTGATCGGCGACATCAACCTGTGCGGAACGGCCACTCCTCCAGACCAGCCGAGCTCAGATAGGTCGGCCAGGGAGTTGTCGGGCGCGTCCTTTGCTGGAGATGGGCGGTCGACGTCTGCGGTCTCGACCAGCCAGGCGCCGGTGGCCCCGACCCCTTCGTCCGGGCAGCAGGGCCAGGCGGGTGATCAGCCCGAGCAGCTAGGCCAATAAAGTAGTCTGTAGGAATAGACTAGTATCTGCCCGTCAGGGTATTTATTGTAAACTTTGTATGTAAAGTTTGTAATAAAGTTTTCTTCTTGTCATGACTGTTGTTTTGAGCGCTGTAAAAATATCTGAGTGACGTGTCACCGTATTTGTCTTGGTTGTCGCCAAGAGCATCCATTGCGGGAGTTTTGCCGAGTGCTGTGTATGACAAGGTATAGGCAAAAAATAGAGAATTTTATTGTCACAAATTATAAGACACTTACAAAAGAATAGTCGCTAAAACTTTATGGATAGAAACGTCGCAGTTTGTCGATGTGCCAAGAGTTAGGCACTCGTGTTCCGTCTGGGTATGCCAATCTGTAGGACGTAGGTCGTGTGACCTCGGTCACCACGAAGGGTCCTTCCCAGGGAGTAGATAACTTGTGCATTCCCTCCTGGCTTGTTTTCCATCGAAGCACCAGATCGCCGACCACGAAGGAACGGTCCTTGACGTTCCTGTTGTAGTATCGCCTGACTGCCGCGAGATATTTTGCTGTTCGGAGACATGAAACTAAACGCTTTTCCTCCATGCAATTGATTTCGAGTTCTCTGGCGTTGTCGGCGGTCGCCTGGTCGAAGTGCTCGATTCTAGGGGATCCGAAGTGTATGTCGGACGGCAAAACCGCCTCTGCGCCGTATACCATGAAATAGGGAGACACCCCCGTGTTTCGACTGGTCTGAGTTCGGAGGCCCCAGACCACTGCCGGCAATTCTTTCATCCATCGACCGGGTGCTCTGTCGTTCTCGGTGTACAATCTTTTCTTTAGGGCGTCGACGATCATTCCGTTAGCACGTTCAACCTGACCGTTGGCACGTGGATGTGCCACTGACACATATTTTATGACTATGCCTCTGTCATCGCAGAAATCCCAAAAAGTGGTGCCAGTAAACTGAGTGCCCAGGTCGGTGATTATGCTGTTCGGGATGCCGAATCTGTGTATGATTTGATTGAAGAACTCCACAGCCTTCTCGGAAGTTGCCTTGACCAGGGGCATGTATTCAATCCACTTGGAGAACTTGTCGATTAACACGAAGACAAACTTGAAGTTGCCCGGGGCTGGTTTAAATGGTCCGATCATGTCGAGCCCCCAGCAGGCAAAGGGCCAAGACGACGGGATGGTTTGAATTTCATGGGCAGGTACGTGGGTCCTCTTAGCGAAAAACTGACATCCTTCGCAACGCCGAACCAGTTTTTCTGCATCGCTGACCGCGGTCGGCCAGTAAAAACCTGCTCGGAAAGCCTTTCCGACCAGCGTTCTAGATGCGGCGTGGTTGCCGCAGGATCCGGCGTGTATGTCCTCCAAGAGCTTGATACCATCGTCTTGGGGTATGCACTTGAGCAGTACCTCGGAGCTTGCGTTTTTCCGCATGAGTTTTCCGTCGACCAGGATGTAGTTCTTTGATCGTCGGATGAGACGCTCGTTCTCTGTTTTGTCCTGAAAACCTGTCCCGTCTGAGATGTATTTGATGAACGGGATACGCCAGTCGCGCCCACCGGTTGTCGGAGTGGCGTCATCTATGAGCATTGCCTCGGTGGGTTGCTTGTCGACCAGGGGGGAGCTTACGCTCGGCTCATGGATGTCCTGGACGAAAATACCGCGCGGGATTTGGGCCCGAGACGAGCCTAACTTTGACAACGCATCTGCTGCTTGGTTCTTATCCCGGACCACGTGGATGTACTCTATGCCATAGAAGTTAGTTTCCCATTTGCGAATTTCTTTGCAGTAGAGATCCATCTTCTCGTGGGTTGCGTCCCACTCCTTGTTGAGCTGGTTGATGACCAAAGCGGAGTCGCCGTAGACATAGAGGCGCTTAACCCCTAGCTCGACGGCTAGTCGTACGCCATGTAAGCAAGCTTCGTATTCGGCGACATTGTTTGACGCCGGAAAAAGGATCCGAAGGACGTAGCGGAGTTTGTCCTTGTTTGGTGATACGAACAATATCCCAGCGCCTGCACCGTTGATGTTCAGGGACCCATCAAAGAACATTGACCAGTGGTCTGAGACATCGGGAACGGACGGTTCGTTGAGATCCGTCCATTCGGCAATGAAATCGACCAGGGCCTGGGACTTGACAGTGGTGCGACTCTGAAACTCCAGGGAAAATGGACATAATTCCATTGCCCATTTCACGATTCTGCCATTGGCGTCTTTATTGCGCAGGATGTCACCGAGGGGAAAGCTGGTTGTCACCAGGACTCGATGGCCGTCGAAGTAGTGCTTCAGTTTTCTTGACGTTATCAGGATGGCGTATATAAGCTTCTGTATTTGTGGGTACCTGGCCTTGGATTCGTTTAAAACTTCGCTTATGAAGTAAACGGGTCTCTGGACCTTGAAGACGTGACCTGGTTCATCTCGCTCGACCACTATTGCCGTGGAAACAACTCTGTCGGTTGCAGCAATGTAAAGGAGCAGGTCTTCATTGGGCTGAGGCGCTGTGAGGACAGGCGGTGAAGTGAGGAAGGTCTTAAGCTGAGTGAGCGCAGCGTCGGCGTCTTCTGTCCAGGAGAATTTTTCTGACGCTTTCAATAGTTTGAAAAAAGGGAGGCCTTTTTCTCCCAGCCTAGAGATGAACCGACTAAGGGCGGCCATGCATCCGGTTAGCTTCTGAATATCCTTGACGTTCTTCGATGGTCGCATGTCGAGTACGGCTTTGACTTTTGAAGGGTTTGGTCGTATGCCGTCGCAACTGACGACGTTGCCGAGCAGTAGACCGGAAGGAACGCCGAAAATGCATTTCTTGGGGTTGAGCTTCCACTTGTACCTATTGAGTGCCTTGAAGGTTCGGTCTAAGTTGTCGATTAGGGTGCTCGCATCCCTTGTTTTTACGACCACGTCGTCCACATAGGCCTCGACGAGGTCATCGCGAATCTCGTCGTGGAGGCATTGCTGGATGGCCCTTTGATAAGTGGCCCCGGCGTTTTTAAGTCCGAAAGACATGGTAGTGTAACAGTATGCGCCGAAGGGTGTGATGAAGGATGTTTTGATCTGATCTTCTTCTTTTAACGATATCTGGTGATAACCAGAGTAGCAATCTAGAAAGGAGAGGAGTTCGCATCCGGCCGTTGAGTCGACCACCTCGTCGATGCGAGGAAGACCAAAAGGATCTTTAGGACAGTGTTTGTTGAGATCGGTGTAATCAACGCACATTCTCCATTCATTATTCTTTTTGCGTACAAGAACCGGATTGGCGAGCCAATCGGGATGATACACCTCTTTTATGAATCCGGCTGCTAAAAGCCGTGTTATTTCTGTCCTAATAGCCTCCTTTTTGTCACGAGCGAACCGTCGCAGTTTTTGCTTGATTGGTCTTGCGGTCTTCGAGACGTTTAAGGAGTGCTCAATCAGGTTTCGTGGGACGCCGGGCATGTCTGCGGGTTTCCATGCGAAAACGCTCACGTTGTCCCTTAGAAACCTGACGAGCGCGTCTTCCTATTTTGGGTCCAGGTTAGCCCCGATGAGGGCTGTCTTCTCGGGGTTGCCGTCGACCAGCTGCACTTCTTTGTACTCCTTGGATTTCGAATTCTTTCTGGCTGTCTCCTGCTCAGGTAATCGGAGCTGGTCGGGGGGCAGCTGTGCGGCTTGGTTTGCTGTTTCCGCCATGCGGATTGAGAGGTCAATTGCCTCGGTGATCTTGAAACTTTCTTCTTCGCAGGTGTACGCAGTGTAGACGTTGCCTCTGACGGTCAGGACGCCCTTCTCCGTGGGCATCTTAAGCACTAGGTATGAGTAGTGCGGGACTGCCATGAACTTTGTCAGTGATGGGCGGCCCAGTATGGCGTGGTAGGTCCCGTCGAAGTCCGCGACTACGAAGTTGATGAACTCCGTCCGGAAGTGATCGGGTGTGCCGAATTGGACAGGCAATGTTATCTGTCCGAGGGGGACCGAACTTTGACCTGGCAGAACCCCCCAGAATTGGGCGTCATAAGGTTTTAGTTGGGCCGGTGATATCTTGAGGGCGGGCAGGCTGTTGCGGAAGAGGATGTCAATGGAACTTCCCCCGTCCACGAGCACACGCTCGAATCTGATGCTATTGATGCAGGGATCAAGAATTAGTGGGAAACGACCCGGCTCTGGGATAGCGGCCCACTGGTCCTTCCTGCTGAACGCGATCTCCCTGTGGGACCAGGCGGGAAATTTCGGATCTGCGATCAGCCCGTCCGTGCTGTCTATGTTGAGGCAGGCTCTCTTCAACAGCTTTCTTTCTCGCTTGGACTCAGTGGAAACCTTGCCCCCGAAAATGGAGTGGACCACGTCGGTGGGGCTGACGTATTGGTGTCGGGGGTCCCTGTCTTGGTCCTCATCCTCATCTTCGTGGTCGTGCCCGTCGCGTTTGTTACTTTTCTTGGCGGTGTCTTCTTGGGCGGCCCGCCGTGTATAGATATTTTTGAGGACGCGGCACTCTTCCATGGTATGGTTAGACTTTGGGTGTAGCTGGCACGGTCCCTTCAACGTTTTGTTGTAGTCGTCTTGGTAGTCCCGTCGTCCATTGGGACGTTTGACCGTGTTTACTTCGTGGTCGTACTCGCGAGGGCGCTTTCCTCTGAAGTCGTCGCGGCTGTCGCGCCGCCGATCCCAACCCTCTCGGTGATCGCGGTTGTCGGAGCGACGGTGATTTCTGTTGTCGTAGCGGCCACGACCGTCATCTCGCCGGGAGGGCTGGTCGGTGCCTCTCGCATCGTCTCGGATTAGTTTTTCTGCGTCATCAGCATCGGCATAATTTTTAGCCGTGGCGAGGAGCTCTGCTACCGTTGATGGACGCTTACGCAACAGCTTGTTCCTCAGCGCTTCATGGAAACGTAAGCCCTTGATAAAGGCTGATATGGCCTCGTCATGAGAAATCTTCGGGATTTTGAGACGCATATCCGAGAATCGTCGGATGTAATCGCGCAGAGGTTCATTCTTCCTGTCTCTTATCCTTTCAAGGTCATACTTGTTTCCGGGCTGCTCGCATGTGGCGATGAAGTTGTCAATGAAAGCCTGTCGTAGCTCTTCCCAAGAGTCGAAGGAGTCCTCGGGCAAGCCGAGAAGCCACTGATGACCAGCCTGGTCGAGGACTACGGGGAAGTAGTTAGCCATGACGTGCTCATCTCCTGCCGCTGATCGGACGGCGATTTCGTAGAGGGTGATCCAGTTCTCTGGATTTTCCTTGCCGTCGTATTTTTTAAGTTTTTCGAGCTTGAAATTTCTGGGCCACACGACCTGGCGGAGGTGTGAGGAGAACTGCCTTAGGCCCGGAGGACCATGGGTCGCATCGTACTCGATGCGGCGCAGGTTTTCGTGGACTGCTCTCTCTGCGGCGCGCCTGTTGATGCGGTCTCGGGCATCTTTGGGAGGGATGTTGTGGCGGAGATCCCTGTGTTGATCTTCTTCTTCCTGGCCGCGTACGCGGTTCTGCTGGCGGCGGCCATCGGCGTCTCGACCACCATCGTCGCGCCGTGAGTCCCCTCGACGGTTGTCGGGGGAGCGACTGCGGCGACGCCTGCTGGGCGAGGCCCGGCTACGATGAGTCTGGTCGGAGGCGGCTTCCGTATAAGAGACGTCCTGGACTCTCTTGAGCAGAGTCGCTGTCTGTCCCATCGCGGCGATCAGGTGTGCTCAGATACTGGTTCGGACTCCCTGGCATTCGGGTGTGTCAGGAAGCCGATCCAGGTTGGCCATGGCGACAGCCACGTTGGCGCTTGGCGTTTTGTAGACCGGCTGGTCCCCGACCATGTCAAAGGCATCGTTGAGGTTACCTGGTGGCGTCTGTTGTTGCTCGTCCGCACGCCGTCGGGCGCGATCGGCGTTACGCTGTTCGCGGAGTTGCCTCTGGTCGTCTGTTTCTCCGTCAACAACCGGTTCGTCGGCGCTGACATTGAATACAATATCCCCTCGCCGGGGGGGGAATATCGGGAACCGGTCGAAACCTGGAGGGTGTGAAGGGAAATCCAGGTCGTAGTCCTCGTCTTCGGTGTTCACAACCTCGGTGGGGACGGAGCCGGTGCTTGAGTTGGTGCTAGACACCTGGCCGTCCCGTAGCTCTCGGATGGTCACCATGTCGACATGGTGACGATTGTTCCTTGTCGGCGACCAGCCCGCTTTGCTGAAAACGGATTGGACATGCTGTGAGTAAACAGAGGCCGAGTTGTTCAGGCCGCAAGGATAGTCTTCCTCTTTGAGCTCGACGGATCGTCCTGCGGGGGTTGAGGTTATCATCAGGGACGTTCCTAGCCGTTCGTGTGTGGCGACACGAGTTGGCCGGCGGAATTTCGAAAAATCCGCTCGAGCGGCTTGGTCAGGTTGGCGCAGAACTCCATCTATTAGTTGGGAGACTTCGAGTAGCTTGGAGTCAGCGCGATCGAGCGCTTGGAGGAGGTCCGAGCAGTCGATCTCCTTTCCCTTGTAGAGCGGGAACGGTGGTCGGGAGCTTGGTGCCGTCATGCGTGTGGTCGGAGACGGCGTGATCTCAGATTGGATCTGGATCTCTTTCGGAACCGTGGTCGCGAAACCGCCGCTGCACGTCGTCCACGTGATCTGGCCGACGGTGAACGTGAGGCCTTCGGGCACGGTCGCCGAAGCTGGGATCGTGACCATCTTGTTCGCCGGAAAAGTTGTACGCACACCCCCTACCTGGTGCGCCACTGTCGACGAAAGCTAGTCGGCAGTCTACCTTGGGGTATACCCACGGTAGTAGTTTATCGGTAGACGGTGCGCAAACTACGAACTTGATGGTGACGCAAGACACGGACAAGCTTTTTATCCAGGTTCGGCCGCCGAGTTGGCGTAATACCTACGTCCTGCGTCTGGTTGTATTGGATTGTGTTGAGAGAATAATCTGTCCTAGGGGGTCCCCTTGCCCCTCCTTATATAGTCTGGAGGGCAGGGTTACAGATCTAGAAACTAATCCTAGCCGGTTACAATTGCCATAGATAATTCGATATCAATTCCTATTTTAACCGACTAGAATCCTGCTTGATCTCCACGTCTTGTTTCCTTGCGCGAAACTCGGGCTGTCGGATCAAGCCTTGAACTCGTCTCGTAGTGGGCCAAGCTTCCTGGCTGAAGTCTAGCCGTAAGGGTATAGGGGTTTATACCCCCACACTAACCAGCTGACGAGTTTATTCCCCACACAAACCACACTCACTGATCAAGTGATCTACAGATCACCGTATTGCACTATCCAGGACCAATTCACGGGTTCGACAGGCACCGCCCGTACCCGAGGACCGTTCCGGCGACCAAGGTATCCAAGGTATACCAAGGTTGCGCGCCGCGCCCTCGTCGTTCTCCTCAACCATCACCAATACAGCGCGTACATCGGGCCGATTCCCGGCCCGGATAGTGCTCAGGCTTCGCGGTCGGAACGACTTATCCTTCCAGCTAAATGTGGGGCATGCGTTCAACATGACAATAGGGCCGTCAACGATTGGTCCTTAATCGACACAGGCAGGGGCACTATAGTCAACCCACCATAAGACCCTGCCCGGTCTCAAATTTCCATTCCACACTTGGTTATCCTTTCCCAAAGCTTAAATCACTGCTTAAATCAAGCAGGTATCCAACTATATCTCGTAGGTGATAGGAAATCACCCGACTTCTACCGGACTAAGCAAGCTAAGCATAGACTCCTTGCCTATCTACATGGGACAAGGTAGATAAACGAGTAGGGACAGCATGGAGTACATATGCATCAACGGTATCAAGCAATTCCTATCACGTACATGCAACATAGTAGAACAAGCATAGTATAACATGTAAGTTAGCGAGAATAGGGAGACTTAGAATGCTCCGGGGCTTGCCTTTCTCAAACGTGCTGGGTCTGTGATCCGGACACTCCTGCAGCTCTTCTCCGGGTTCCGGTGCTCCCAGAGGTTCCTGCTCCTGGGTCTCCTCCAGCTCCTTGGGTCCCACCTCGTTCTCCTGCGAGCCTGTATGATGCATGTGTGCTCATGAGTGGAGTGCGAGATGCCCGAGTGGATGCTTGTATGAGAAAGTACCAAATGACCATGACATGATGCATAGGTGATTTAATTGGTCATGCTCTTTACAAGGTAGTCAACATCATCCAAGAACATGTAATTACACTAAGCATCCATTTCCTTCTTTCCTACAGAATTATTTTCAAGTGGAACCAGCAACTCACAAGATAGTTCAAAGATACACCAAATCCCCTTTTATTCTACTTAATCTACATAAAACAATTCATAATTTCTTTATTCATTTCTAGGCTCATCAAAATAGCATGCAGTTCTGTTTATCAATAAATTCCACAAAAATTACAGGAGACTACCTGTCAAGCATAAAGTCCACCATAAATTTTCCATAATTTTTTGGACACTTATTTTGAGCTACAAAAATCACAAGATTAATTAATAAAGGCAAGTACAATTACTCTACTGTGGTATAAGTGTCAAACAGCAGATTTCATATTTTTATAATTTGCCTAATATCATAAGCAATACCCACAAAAATTTCTAGATTAATTGCATGATCCAATTATTTATTAAAAATCATAAACCACTGCCATGCAAGCATTTAAATCATCATAAATTCATTTATTCAGCAAATAATGTGTAGCAACATTTTCCCAGTGATTAAACATACATGCAGAGCCAACAAAACAAGTTTCACATTTTTTCGAGTCATATTTTAATTACTATGCATTTTCCAAATTCAGCAAAAACATGGATTAAATATATTTATACAGAAAAGTTATTCCAACATGACATGCAATTACATCAAACCGTAGATCTGAGAATAGAGAGCACACCAAAATTTATTTCATCAGATTTGGAGCTGTAGAACTCAAGATATGGATTTTACAAGTTTTAAATCAATTTCTGGAAAACCTTTATTTAAGAAAACCGACGGAAAACGCTAGAATCACCCGGATCCACACCCGCACAGGCGCTGACAGGTGGGATCTAGGGGCGGGGCCCCACAGGTCAGGCATGCATAGCTCCGGCCAACTTCGGCCAGCCAGCTTTCGCCGACGGCGAGGTCTCCGGCCACGGGGTGAGCACCAGCGTGCTCCCCGTAGCGAGGCGCATCCAGGGGTACCCTCGAATTGGCCGGAGGATGACCGGAACACCTCTGACGAGCGTGCATGGCGACACGGCGGCGCTGCTCGCCGTGGCCAGGCCGCTCCGGTGCGGTAGCGCGCGCGCAAAAGCTCCTCCGAGCTTCCCCATCGAGCTACGGACCTAACGCGCTAAAGAGCGAGCGAAACTAGGCAGGATATCGCAAGATCCGTCGCGGTGGAGCACTCCGGCATGGTCGGAGCAACTCCGGTGAGCGATTCACGGCGCACGGCTGCTTCTCAGCTCAGTACAGCATACGTAGGGGCTTACCGCGGCGACGGCGAGTGCGCTGGTGCTCTTGGCGTCGAGGTTGGAGCTCTGGTGCGACCGGCGGCGAGCGGCGGAGCTTTCTCCGGCAATGGCGCGTGCTGAGCTGCTGCTGCTGCGCGTGCACGGGGAGGAAGAAGAGAGAGGGGGAGGCAGGCGACAGAATGGAGGGAGTGGTCTGGGGGCGCGGGGCGGCGTCCCGACCAGGGGGGTGGAGGTGGCCGGCCGCGGCGCGTCCTTCGCCGGCGTACGGCCGCCACGTGGCCGGCGCCGGGTGGAGCAAGGCGGGCGCCGCGCGCGCGGGAGAGAGGAGAGAGGGAGCGGGCCGCGCTGTCCAGCTGGGCCGAAAGGGAGGCGGGTCGGCCCAGCAGCGCCTGTCCCTTTTTTTTTTGAAATTCTTTTCTCAATTTCTTTCTAAATTCATTTGGACTATTTAAAAAATCCTTTTCACCCTTTTCCCCCAACAACAAAGTTGTTCCAAAACAAAAACCCTACAACTTTGTTTTAATAAGCAAGACCAAATTCCAAATATAATTTGACCTACAGATTAAACCTAGCTCTAGGTTTTCAAATAAATTCATTTTGGGGATTTTTGTATAAATTCTATTTCTCAAATTCTATGGCTCCAAAAATTGCACAAAAATATTCTTAAATCTTCTTACACACCATTCAACCTAGTTTGAATATTTCACAATTTTAGAAGCAAGCATCATATTTTTAACACATTTAAATCACATGGAATAATGTACATAAAATCATATTTTAGATGGATGACATGCTTATGTGATGCTATGCTTGATGAGAATGCTTATGAATGCTTTGGTAAGACTAAGTGCATGCTTAACACCTAGGGTGTTATAGCCCTTCCCCCTTAGGGAAATCTCGTCCCGAGATTTGGGTTACTAACCATTTCTTATGAAACTTTGGATAAACTGTTTTTAGATAATCCTCGGTTTCCCAGGTGGCATCCCTATCGTCATGATGACTCCATACCACCTTGTATGTTTTGACAACTCTATTTCGGGTTATTCATTCCTTGGTATCTACGATCCCCACTAGTTGCTCTTTATATTCCAAGTCTGCTTTTATTTTGATTCCTCGAGGTTCAATCCTTTGCTCAGGTACTTTCAAACATTTTCGTAGCTGGGACACATGGAAAACTGGAAAGATCGAACTCAACTCTTCAGGTAACTGAATCTTATAGGCCACAGGGCCTTTCCTCTCTAGTATCTGATATGGTCCCACATATCTGGGTGCAAGTTTACTTTGAACTCAGAAACGTTGGACTTTCTTCATTGGCGTAACCTTGAGGTACACATAGTCACCTATATTGAATTCAAGTGGCCTTCTTCTCTTATCAGCATAACTCTTTTGTCGTGATTGTGCCGCTTGCATATGCTGTTGTATGATTTGCACCTTTTTCTCCGCCTCGTTCACGAAGTCGATACCATAGTATCTTCTTTCACTAGGTTCAACCCAATTTAACGGAGTTCTACATCTTCGACCATACAACGCTTCGAACGGAGCCATCTTGATACTCTCTTGATAGCTGTTATTGTATGAGAATTCAGCCAGAGGTAACCATGATTCCCATGATCCCTTGGACGATAGTACACAGGCCCTCAGCATATCCTCTAACACTTGATTTAACCTTTCAGTTTGACCCGAGGTCTGGGGATGATACGCCGTGCTTCTTATCAGACTGGTCCCCAAACTCTTATGCATTCGCTCTCAGAAGTGAGAGGTGAACTATGGTCCTCTATCTGATATTATGGTCTTGGGAATACCATGCAACTTGACAATCTCAGCCATATATATCAGCATACTCACGAGGTCTGTATGTGTTCTTAACTGGAATGAAATGAGCCGACTTGGTCAATCGATCTACGATTACCCAAATCGAGTCATTCCCTTTCCTCGTCGCTGGTAAACCTGTAATAAAGTCCATACTGACCTCTTCCCATTTCCACTCTGGAACTGATAACGGTTGCAACAGACCTGCAGGTTTCATATGTATAGCCTTGACTCTGCAACACGTGTCACAACGGGCCACATATGCGGCTATTTCTTTCTTCATCTTGGTCCACCAAAAGTGGGGTCTTAGGTCTTGATACATTTTACTACTGCCAGGATGAATAGAAAGCTTAGAGACATGGGCTTCATCCATGATGCAATTGCTCAATTCACGATCTTTTGGGACTACTAACTGATGTCGAAACCACAGTACCCCTTTCTCATCAACTCGAAATTGAGTTTTTCGGTCATCCTTGATCATCTCTTTGATGTGGAAAATACCCTTGTTTGTCTTCTGACCTTCAATGACTTGACCCTCGAGTGAACAACTGAGCTGTATGTGACATAAGACTTCAGGATGCATGAGATTGAAACCATCTTCAAACAACGGTTGAACCACTTGATAGTGCGGTTTACAGCTCAAAGTGTCTGCTACTACATTAGCTTTGCCTGGATGATAGTGAACCTCCAGGTCATAGTCCTTGATTAACTCTAACCACCGTCGTTGCCTCATATTCAGCTCGGACTGAGTGAAGATATACTTCAAACTCTTATGATCGGTATAGATATGACACTTATTTCCCAGCAGATAGTGTCTCCAAATCTTCAAAGCATGCACTACTGCTGCTAACTCGAGGTCATGAGTTGGGTAGTAGCCTTCGTGCTTTCTCAACTGTCGTGAAGCATAAGCTATCACCCTGCCATCTTGCATCAACACACACCCCAAGCCACTTTTCAACGCGTCGCAAAACACATCAAAAGGCTTCTCGATATTGGGTTGCGCCAGAACGGGAGCAGTGGTTAGCAACTTTCACAAGGTGCGGAAGGCTAGCTCACACCCCTCCGTCTAGACAAACCTATGATCTTTTTGTAGCAAACTAGTCATCGGCTTAGCAATCTTGGAGAAGTCGGGTATGAAACGACGATAATACCCGGCCAGACCAAGAAAACTTCTAACTTCCGAGACAGAAGTTGGTGCCTTCCAGTCCATGACTTCCTGCTCTTTTGATGGATCAACAGCAATCCCTTCTTCAGATAAAATGTGTCCTAGAAAAGGAACTTTCTTCAACCAGAACTCACACTTGCTGACTTGGCATATAACTGATGCTCTCGTAATCGTGTTAACACGATTCTCACATGTTCGGCGTGATCTTGCTCATTTTCTGAATAAATCAGGATGTCATCGATAAACACTAGAACAAACTTATCTAACTCTAGCATAAAGACTGAATTCATCAGATACATGAAGTATGCAGGAGCATTCGTCAACCCAAAGGACATGACAAGATACTCATACGACCCATATCTGGTGGAAAAAGCAGTCTTCGGGATATCTTGCGGACGAATCTTGATTTGGTGATACCCAGACCTCAAATCTATCTTGGAAAACACTTTTGCCTTGGATAACTGATCAAACGGGATATCAATCCTCGACAAAGGATACTTATTCTTGATTGTCACTGCATTGAGCGGACGATAGTCCACACACATGCGCAAAGATTGATCCTTTTTTTTCACAAACAACGCTGGACAACCCCATTCTGATGAGCTTGCCAGATGAACCCTTTATCCAGTAACTCCTTTAGTTGATTCTTCAACTCCGTGAGTTCATTTGGCAGCATCCGGTACGGCCTTCTAGATATTGGTGCTGTACCTGGTATCAACTCGATTGCAAAGTCTACCTCCCTGTCTGGGGGAAGTCCTTGTAATTCCTCGGGAAAAACATCAGGGAACTCACATACCACGGATATGTGTTCTAGTGGAACCACCTGTACTGCACATGAAAGACTAGCGAAGTCTAACCGTCGGGGTAGCTTGACCTGAAGCACAACTTCCCCGTGCGGGTCTTTGAGGGAAAGAGTTCTATTCCCGGCATCTATAACTGCACCCCAGTCAGTCATCTTATTCATTCCAATGATGACATCCAAAACCAGCCCTGGCATGACCACAAGGTTTACACGAAACCTTCGGCCACTAATATCCAAGGTAACTCCTGTTACTGTTTTGTTAGTCAACACATCAGCCCCGGCTGAGCTGATGCGATAGCCATAACCCAACTCAGTAACTGGTTGGTCATGCTTTTGCGCAAATGCTTGGCTCATGAATGAATGCGATGATCCAGAATCAAACAAAACAACTGCAAGATGTTGGTTGACAGGAAACATACCAGCTGTTAACGGTTCTCCTTCCGGGATCTCCTCGATCGAGGTATGGTGCACACGAGCTGGATAGGTTGGCTGTTGTCTCTTGAGGTAGGGACACTCCTTGGCAAAGTGCCCCATCTTGTGGTAGTTGTAGCACGGACCCTTGGGCGCATTGTTGGTGGCAGGTGCCGCAGCTTGAATTGCCTTTGGCTTGGCAGGAGCTATCGCCACCTTGTATGGCTTCTGCTGCGTTGGATGTCCGGTGTTCCTTCTCTGCGGCGGCCGGAACCTAGCACCTGGGGTAGGAGGACGATACTACTGTCGCCCTGCCACTGGTGCCCTGAACTGGGATGACCCAGCCTCAAAAGCTCTCTTACGAGACTTGGATGCACTATAGCTGTTGTTATTGTTCTCCTGGGTCAGACAGTCACTGATATAAGCACTGAAGGTAGCCCTGGCTCCTGTACCCATGGTCTTCAGCATCTTTGGGTTCAAGCCTCTCTAGAAACTAGCAATCTTCTTGGCCTCCGTGTTCACAAACTCAGGGGCGTAGCGAGCGAGATTGTTAAAAGCGTGTAGATACTCCTTTACAGACTTTGTCCCCTAAGACAACCGCATGAATTCCCCAACCTTCATTTCAACCACACCCGGAGGAATGTAATTTCCCCGGAAAGCGGTGGTGAAGCGGTTCCAGGTGATTGGGGTCCCCTCTGGGTAGGTAGTACGATGATGGGACCACTAAATTCCAGCAGGTCCTTGCAACTGGTGTGCTGCATACTCAGCCTTGAGTTCTTCTGTCATCCGAAGAAGACGGAACTTCTGCTCCATAGTGTTGATCCACTCATCTGCTTCGAGCGGTTCTAGAGCCTCCTTGAAGACTGGTGGCTTGGTATCCATGAAGTCCTTGAAAGAGCTATACTGGTTGACTTCACGACCGCCCTGGTTATCCCCACGGCGGGTGTTGTCAGCTATGTTGCGCAGGGCTTCTTCCATGTTGCGCTGCATTTGTCCCATGTTGCGTTGGCTCCCCAGAAACTGTGCGAAAAACACATCCGCAGTATACAGAGGAGGCGGTGGTGGTGGCGGTGATGGTGCTCTTTCCTCGTTCCGTTGAGCCCCACCTCCGGAAGCACCTGCTCCAAGACCGGGGTTGCTGTTACCCCCGCCACGCGTCAACACCATCTGCATGCGTCAATGATAAGTAATCGTTAGGAGTTGCCATCAGCGGTAGACATGTGTAGAATCATGCTAGACTGAATTTACTGAGGAAATAAATTCGCACAATAAACAGAGGCACAACAATTCATCATCCACATACAACATCACTAATAGATTACTTAACATTCAAGCAACAAGGTTCGCATACATCCAAATTTGCCAGCATACATACACTGGACTTTCAGCGTCATCTCATAAAGTTTCACATAGCCCAGATCCAAAAGCACAAGACATGGCATGCAACAACAACAACAAAAGAAGGACTAGCTCTAGGGTCCTAGCATCTACTCGCTATGGTCACTATCCATGCCGGAGCCCTCCTCGTCCTCATCTCCACTAGCAGCTGCTCCTATATCGAGATCCGTGTCCATCTCGTCCTCAGAGTCTAGCTCAGCTGCCCCAGGCAGAGGGTGAGGGTGGAGCTGATTATGCAGCTGGTGGATCTCCTCGTGCAAGTTCTCATTGTACTCCTCGACATTAGCTAGCTGCTGCTCGAGCTCTAGCTGTCGGGCCCTCAAAGTGTCCTCCTCGTGCCAGGCTTCATTCCTCTGACCAAGCACATGGACTAGCATGCGCTCGCAGTTCCTGTGAGCAGTAGTCACCCTGTCTCTCTGCTCTCGCACTGCAAGCAAGTCCTGGCTCGGCTCACTGTTCTTCTGGACAGCCTGGTCCCTCTCTCGGGTCACGCGGGCCAACTCTGCCTGCAGCCTCTCCACCTCAGTGTCGAACTCACGCTACAGCTGGCGCTTCTCATCCTAGACAGTGAGAAGAGACCCGGACAAGCGCCTCAAACAACGCTCCAAGCCTCCATAGGTCTTCATCAAAGCATACATAGCACTCATAGCTGTGCTGTCACTATGCTGATCCTCATCCGCACTCCTCTCTAGAGCATTCACCTCGAACTGATCCCACACCGAAGTGTAGAGGTCAACTCGGGAAAACACCCCAGCGAAGGCGTGGGCCAGCTCCTATGGAAACCTCTCCATGAGGTCCCTCAGAACTGCAAAAGCTGCCCTGCTGGCACCGTGAAAAGGTGTGGTACCTCGGGACTCGTACACCCAGCCGCCCCAGGCGGGGTCACCTCCACTGGTAGGGACAACTGCCTCAATCCCCACCAGGGTCCCGTCACCAAGCTGCTCCTTGTCCCAATAGTAGCGAGGTTCCCTTCCTTCGGGATACCCCATCGAACTGAGCACCCTCCAAAGCAAAGTAGGCATTCCAAACTCCTCCAGGAACTTGCTCTTATGTCGCGAGCTCCTGGCTGCCAACGGATGGCCTAGTGCGTGCCATCTGCTGCAAAGGGAATACCTTGGGTAAGATGGAGGATTATCTTTAATTATTTTATTTAGAATTGGGATAGATTAAATTTAGGAGGAAAGTAAGCAATGATATGAAATGAACATGATGCATGCACGAACTTACGATCTCACAAACTTAGAAACAAAAGTTAACACTAAGCGGTATATGCGGTGGCACACAACGTTCTCTCATAACGTAACTAGCGTTCTAAGCGAGAACGTGATTAGTGTACCTGCAGAAAACTAATTTCAGCCCAACCATATTATGCTCATGCAGAACAAGAATTTAAAGCTATACACCCCACATACACAGACACCCGTCCATGCATATGACGTGTTACTACCCACATCATCGCCCTAATGGCGGCATCGCCTCTCATGACGGAATTCCCAACATGCGGTACTGTTCCCAAGCACACCAACCATGGGTACATGACCTAGCACCTAACAACACTCCCCTAGACCGGCAGTGTATCCGATCATGCTCTCACAACTCCCACTTACCGGGGCGTAGAGGAAAAATTGATCCATACATTACCACTCAAATGAATGGTACTCATACTATTGCACGCCGTATGAGCGACGAAATAGAAATATGATGCATTAACCCCCAAGTCAGTACTTAACTAGCCACCTTAGAGTCCTTAACTGGGCATAAAGGATATGACCACGGCACACGAGATAGTTTTTCCAAAAACTTAGTTGACACCTTGATTATCATTAATAAAAATCTTTTATTAAACCGGTTTAGATTTGGTTTAGAACGTGCTTATGAACTGTAACTCACTAAACCTTGCTCCGATGCCAGCTGTAAGAGAACCGCCCAAATTATAAGAGATTAAGCCTAATAGTGACCACTTGCATAGTCAAACCATCGAGCTTAAGCCCATATAATCCCGGTAGTCTGTGAAATCTCGAAGGATTTCAAACCACATGTCGTACATACAGCTAAGATCGTAATAAGTTTAGCAGTTACCATCCATAGTTACATCCAGTTTTAAAAACATTCATACGATACATCGGAGTGCTTAAAGTTATTACAAGCCAAGTTCATAAGTAGCGGAAGCTTTATAGTTCGATAATAAGACACACATACTTAGTCTGATACAGTGCCATAATTCAGTCATTCCCACAAAAGCAAAAGAGGAGGTAGGGTGACCATCGCCCTTGGTCTAGTCATCGCCCATAGCTGGGTACAGGCAGAGGATGCAATAACCATAGTACATTTGACCATCTGCAAAACAACATGGGAATAGAACCCTGAGTACGAGAATGTACTCAGCTAGACTTACCCGTCATAAACTCAAAAATAAAGACTCATCAAGGATCATGAAGGCTATATAGTGGGGTAGCCGACAACCTTTTTGCATAAAAGCACTCTTCTGTTAACCAAAATTCTATAGAGGTCCTCCTTCTTTTAATTAGCTCAAGTTGAAGTATCATTACCTATTCTCTAGGTTTGCACCTGTACTAGTACAAGCAAGTATAGTAATATGATGGTACCTCATCATAGCATTCATGCAACCATTTATCATTACAACCCAAGTGTTCCATAGTCCTTACTACGAGGATGAAGCTCGTGTCAAGTGCTCACTATCCAGGAGCGATGGCGATTCGAATCTAACCAGCTGGCGAGTTTATTCCCCGCACAAACCACACTCACTGATCAAGTGAGCTACAGATCACCGTATTGCACTATCCAGGACCAATTCGCGGGTTCGACACGCACCGCCCGTACCCGACGACCGTACCGGCGACCGAGGTATCCAAGGTATACCAAGGTTGCGCGTCGCGCCCTCGTCGTTCTCCTCAACCATCACCAATACAGTGCGTACATCGGGCCGATTCCCGGCCTGGATAGTGCTCAGGCTTCGCAGTCGAAACGACTTATCCTTCCAGCTAAATGTGGGGCATGCGTTCAACATGACAAGAGGGCCGTCAACGATCGGTCCTTAATCGACACAGGCAAGGGCACTACAGTCAACCCACCATAAGACCCTGCCCGGTCTCAAATTTCCATTCCACACTTGGTTATCCTTTCCCAAAGCTTAAATCACTGCTTAAATCAAGCAGGTATCCAACTATATCTCGTAGGTGATAGGAAATCACCCGACTTCTACCGGACTAAGCAAGCTAAGCATAGACTCCTTGCCTATCTACATGGGACAAGGTAGATAAACGAGTAGGGACAGCATGGAGTACATATGCATCAACGGTATCAAGCAATTCCTATCACGTACATGCAACATAGTAGAACAAGCATAGTATAACATGTAAGTTAGCGAGAATAGGGAGACTTAGAATGCTCCGGGGCTTGCCTTTCTCAAACGTGCTGGGTCTGTGATCCGGACACTCCTGCAGCTCTTCTCCGGGTTCCGGTGCTCCCAGAGGTTCCTGCTCCTGGGTCTCCTCCAGCTCCTTGGGTCCCACCTCGTTCTCCTGCGAGCCTGTATGATGCATGTGTGCTCATGAGTGGAGTGCGAGATGCCCGAGTGGATGCTTGTATGAGAAAGTACCAAATGACCATGACATGATGCATAGGTGATTTAATTGGTCATGCTCTTTACAAGGTAGTCAACATCATCCAAGAACATGTCATTACACTAAGCATCCATTTCCTTCTTTCCTACAGAATTATTTTCAAGTGGAACCAGCAACTCACAAGATAGTTCAAAGATACACCAAATCCCCTTTTATTCTACTTAATCTACATAAAACAATTCATAATTTCTTTATTCATTTCTAGGCTCATCAAAATAGCATGCAGTTCTGTTTATCAATAAATTCCACAAAAATTACAGGAGACTACCAGTCAAGCATAAAGTCCACCATAAATTTTCCATAATTTTTGGACACTTATTTTGAGCTACAAAAATCACAAGATTAATTAATAAAGGCAAGTACAATTACTCTACTTTGGTATAAGTGTCAAACAGCAGATTTCATATTTTTATAATTTGCCTAATATCATAAGAAATACCCACAAAAATTTCTAGATTAATTGCATGATCCAATTATTTATTAAAAATCATAAACCACTGCCATGCAAGCATTTAAATCATCATAAATTCATTTATTCAGCAAATAATGTGTAGCAACATTTTCCCAGTGATTAAACATACATGCAGAGCCAACAAAACAAGTTTCACATTTTTCCGAGTCATATTTTAATTACTATGCATTTTCCAAAATTCAGCAAAAACATAGATTAAATATATTTATACAGAAAAGTTATTCAAACATGACATGTAATTACATCAAACCGTAGATGTGAGAATAGAGAGCACACCAAAATTTATTTCACTAGATTTGGAGCTGTAGAACTCAAGATATGGATTTTACAAGTTTTAAATCAATTTCTGGAAAACCTTTATTTAAGAAAACCGACGGAAAACGCTAGATTCACCCGGATCCACACCCGCACAGGCGCTGACAGGTGGGATCTAGGGGTCGGGGCCCCACAGGTCAGCCATGTAGAGCTCCAGCCAACTTCGGCCGTCCGGCTTTCGCCGACGGCGAGGTCTCCAGCCACGGGGTGAGCACCAGCGTGCTCCCCGCAGCGAGGCGCATCCAGGGGTACCCTCGGATTGGCCGAAGGATGACCGAAACACCTCCGACGAGCGTGCATGGCGGCACGGCGGCGCTGCTCGCCGTGGCCAGGCCGCTCCGGTGCGGTAGCGCGCGCGCAAAAGCTCCTCCGAGCTTCCCCATCGAGCTACGGACCTAACGCGCTAAAGAGCGAGCGAAACTAGGCAGGATATCGCAAGATCCGTCGCGGCGGAGCACTCCGGCGTGGTCGGAGCAACTCCGGCGAGTGATTCACGGCGCACGGCTGCTTCTCACCTCGGTAGAGCGTACGCAGGGGCTTACCGCGGCGACGGCGAGTGCGCTGGTGCTCTTGGCATCGAGGTTGGAGCTCTGGTGCGACCGGCGGCGAGCGGCGGAGCTTTCTCCGGCAATGGCACGGGCAGAGCTGATACTGCTGATGCGCGTGCGCGGGGAGGAAGAAGAGAGAGGGGGAGGCAGGCGACAGAATGGAGGGAGTGGTCTGGGGGCGCGGGGCGGCGTCCCGACCAGGGGGGTGGAGGTGGCCGGCCGCGGCGTGTCCAACGCCGGCGTACGGCCGCCACGTGGCCGGTGCCGGGTGGAGCGAGGCGGGCGCCGTGCGCGCGGGAGAGAGGAGAGGGGGAGCGGGCCACGCTGTCCAGCTAGGCCGAAAGGGAGGCGGGTCGGCCCAGCAGCGCCTGTCCCCCTTTTTTTTAATTCTTTTCTCAATTTCTTTCTAAATTCATTTGGACTATTTAAAAAATACTTTTCACCCTTTTCCCCCAACACCAAAGTTGTTCCAAAACAAAAACCCTACAACTTTGTTTTAATAAGCAAGACCAAATTCCAAATAGAATTTGACCTACAGATTAAAACTAGCTCTAGGTTTTCAAATAAATTCATTTTGGGGATTTTTGTATAAATTCCATTTCTCAAATTCTATGGATCCAAAAATTGCACAAAAATATTCTTAAATCTTCTTGCATACCATTCAACCTAGTTTGAATATTTCACAATTTTAGAAGCAAGCATCATATATTTAACACATTTAAATCACATGGAATAAAGTACATAAAATCATATTTTAGATGGATGACATGCTTATGTGATGCTATGCTTGATGAGAATGCTTATGAATGCTTTGGTAAGACTAAGTGCATGCTTAACACCTAGGGTGTTACAGGCATCATCCCCAGGTAGCCCTCACACAACGCGGCAAAAACCGCCACGGCGGTGACGGCGTTCGGCAAGAAATGCTGCAGCTCCACCCCGTAGTGGTGGCAGAGCGCCCGCATGAAACGGCTCGGAGGAGAGCCCAAGCCGTGGCGGTGGAACTTTGCGAAGGAGACCACATAGCCCTTGGGTGGCCTTGGCTCCCGGTGGTCCGCCGCCGGCGCGATCCACTCTGGCCGCGACGACGAAGTGCGAGGGCGCAGGAGTCCCTCCCTCTCGAGCTCCAACAGCCAGCGCTCCGTCACTGACGACGGGCGCCAGTCATCGGTGGTGATGAGTCTCACCGGCATTTTCAGGTGGGAGGAGGGCGACTTCACTACTGCTCGAGGGTGCGCGCGCGTGAGATGGCAAGGAAGCAGAGGCAAGAATAGAGGCAGAAGGCGAAAGGAGCGACGGTAGAAAGACCACAGGACATTTATAGACGGCAACCCACCAACGGACGGATCCGACAGATATGGTAACTCCTCCAATAAATGCGCCGCCTAACGGTCCTTATCTCTCTCGTAGACGGGACGCTATGAATTCCGCACCGGTACAGTGTCACAACGGCTCCCGCCTAAAAAGGCGCGCCCAACGGGCAAAAAGGCGAACCACTGCGTTCTTTTCCTTCCCCTGTAAGCCAAGGTACGTATTCATAAAGAACCTCGAGAGGTCGCAGGCTGACCCACCGAACGGGTTCGACAGCCGGTCTCGAGTACCCGAGTCAGGGATGCCCAGCGAGCGGTCGAAAAACGAGGCCCGCCTCGAGGACTCGCTGGTGATGTCTAAGGCGAGGACGATATGGTCGAGAGGAATCCCCCCGAGGGGAGGCATCAAGCCGCTGGACTCTATCGAACAAGACCAGTAACCTCGACCACGTCATCCCCGCTTTGTGAGAACGCCTCCGGGCTACAGCTGACCCCCTCGAACGGGGCACGGGTTCTCACTTGGATTACCCGCTAGGAACTCAATCTGGGATAGATGACGCTCGCTCCACCGGGAGTACGTCGTGACCCCTATGCGAAATAAACCAATCCAGGCCCTCAGCTCGCCTTCCATGATGGGAATCGAGAGCAGTTCCGCAGATTAGGCAATATAACCCTCGAAGGAGTCAAAAACTCCTCCAAGGGCTCGGGGGCTACCCCCGCGGGGTCGCTCACGCGCCCCCACGGAAACTCGACCACAAAAAAGAGCCTCCACTCGAGCGCAAGCACTTGAATAGAGACTCGAGGGCTACTGTCAAGGATATCAGTAAGGGGTACCCTAACCGATATGCATAGCGAGAGCATCCGTACGAAAGTCGAGGCCTCCGAATCGACGCCCCCCAGTTGTATGCACGATCCTCGAAGACCGTAGCCACGAACACGGAAAGAGCGTCCTGCGAATCGACCAGGGCTCGAGCGCCGGCTACCATCGAATACGGAAATAGGCTCGTACGAGTCTAAAGGCCTCGAGCGCTGGGACGCCGCCCGCCGCCTGACGCGGACACGGGAACCAGGGCATTTAATGCGCCTGCCGCGTTCCCACCTAACCTGTTAGTCATGGGAAGCGTGATAGGGAACAAGCACCCGTCCTGTCGTTCTTTTTGCAGCCTTCCCCACCAAACAAGCTAGAACGCGGCACAGCGCAGGGAGTGGGTCGGAACGTCCAGTCAAGACCCCCCTCGAGACGCCCAAAGTCAGCGCTCTGGCCAGCGAGACGTTACACGGCACGTGACCCTCGAGTAGGCACGTTTCCTTCCTAGGGAAGGATCGGGCGACGACTGACAGCACCTCAACCACTCCGACGTTGCTGCTACCACGACGTACAAGCGTGCATCAGACAAACCAGTCCAGGACGACGCACAGGAGGGGATTTAGGGGCACACGTAATCATCATCAAAGTACCAAGACAAGACAGCTCGAGACCACGCCGGTACGGAGGCCTCGAGTAGGTCAGCGTGCCATACCTCTATCGACCCCTACTCTGTCGCCTATACATGTACCCTAGACCTCTCCTTGGAACAATAAAAGGGGAGGTCTAGGAGCGGATACAGGACACGCGACACAACACAAGACATACGTAGTAGAGCAACCTTACTCCATCTCAGTTCATACCACGCCAGTATTCACCCCTGTACAAGCACTTAGGTGCAAGATAATACAAACACTCCCCCCGCTGGACGTAGGACCTTCTTTTGCCCGAACCAGGATAAATCTTTGTGTCTTTTCTTGCATCACCATCTAGAAAGGGGAGGACACACACAAGTTTTACTCGTTGGTGTGACCCCCCCTGGGGGGGAAACACCGACAATAATTGCGTATATAAACAAGTAGAGCAAAGTCATAATCAACACATTGAAGTAGAACAAAGTCATATTCATAATATTGAAGAACAAAGATGAACAATTGAAGAACAAGAGAGGAATTACCTAGAATCCTCTTGACAGATCCGGAAACCAATCGAAGATTGACTCCTTCTAGTTCTAATCCTATGTAGCTATGCTAAACTAGAGATCTAATTGATGTGGTGGCTCTAGGGCTTGATCAGAGGCTTCTTCTCCCAAGATGAATAATGAATTAGGGGTCTGAGGTCCTCTCCTCCAGTGGCCAGGGGGTCTGGTTATATAGTCCTTCCAAGTGAATATGGGCCGTCGGATCAAACCGACATTAATCGCATGGTTTTCCTTGATCCTTTAGGTCGGTGGAGCATGATCCGCGAAGTTGGCTTTGATTGGCCCCGAGGCCAGGGCGGGCGCCCAAGGGGGGAGGGCGGGCGCCCTGCCCCCGAGCCCGTCTGGTCTCCCGTTCGTTCCCATGGCTTCTGGACTCTTCTAGATGTAAGATAATTGCGCGACACGTTAATATCTCTATGTAAACCCGACGTGTGGGCCTTTCTTCCATAATTCCTGATAACCCCCCTGTAGAAATAGACAAACACCAACAGTCGTTGAATTCTATGAGAGAAAACCCTAAGTCTGGATGTCGGTTGCATTTGGATCCTTTTCTTTGTTTATTTGCTGATTATATTTGATACTTAAGGACTGTCAACAGGAGGGACCTTTTATGGTCGCCGAGGTCACACGCCCTACCTCTTACAGGCTGGCCTACCAGGACGGAACAACCCTACCCAACTCCTGGCATATAGACAAACTACGGCGTTTCAACCCCTGAGTTTTAGTATATCTTAATTGTATCTTTTTCTGATGAATAATAATAAAGTTTGTCTTTTTTCCATATATTCTTACATATGCATGTTGATGGTCCTTAAGTATCAAATATAATCAACAAATAAACAAAGAAAAGGATCCAAATGCAACCGACAACCAGACTTAGGGTCTTATCTGACAGAATTCCACGAGTTTTGGTGTTTGTCTATTTCTGAAGGGGGTTATCAAGAAACATGGAAGAAAGGCCCAAACGTCAGGTTTACATAGAGATATTAACGTGCTGCGCAATTATCTAACATCTAGAAGAGTCCAGAAGCCACGGGAATGAACGGGAGGCCGATCGGGCCCGGGGGCAGGGCGCCCGCCCTGCCCCGTTGGTGCCCGCCCTGGTCTGAGGACCAATCAGAACCAACTTCGCGGATTATGCTCCACCGACCTAAAGGATCAAGGAAAACCGTGCGATTAATGTCGGTTTGAACCGACGGCCCAAATTCATCTGAGGGGGCTATATAAGCAAGGCCTCTCCACCCAAGGGGAGAGGAGAAATCATTATCAGAGGAAGCCATCAAAGTTAGGGTTTAGGAATTTCTCTCCCACAGAGAATTAGAATTAGCTACAAGTAGTTCCTTCAAGTTCTATAGGATTGATTAGAGAGAATTAGAGAAGTAGAGCCTAGCGCTCTGGATTCGGAGCTTCATCTATAAAGATTGGTATTATTTCATATCTTTCTCTACTACTTTATTCTAATTGCATTATGTCTCTATTTATTATGTTCTTAGTTTGCTCTAGTTTTATATTTGATATAGTTATGATTGATAATGAGTTTATGTATAAGTTTGCAAAGCGCTTAGCTCTTGACACGTGGGAGTTAAGTGGTAGATCACATGTGGGCGTGGTGCTTAGATGTTATTTACCTTCAAATGTATCGTATTGGCCGGGTCGTGTGGTAGTTCGCGATGGTGATAGCTTCGTTGATTTTTATATAGTCCACCCTCCGTTGATATTACAGGCAGAATTTGTATTGCGGAGTAAGTCTTGCGTTGTTCTGATTTACTTTAGCAATATTCCTTATACATGAATGAAGAGTCTTTTATGCTATATATGATCTTGTAGATAACTAGAGTAGATTGTGACCTAGTAGGTAGTAGATAACTCAGAATCCATTCTCTAGCTAATCTGATGTCACCTTACATATATGAGGAGTAGTCTATTTTCTAATCGCTGTGTTATTTACCCATGAGCTTATATTTCATTATCATTATTATTATGGCTTACCCCCTGCCAAAGCAAGTGACTGTGTGACGAGTTTCTCATTAGTAATCATGTTCTTGCAAGTTTATCTCTAGTCTATGCTTTGATAGATTTTATTTACCTCCACCGTTCTCTTAAGGAAAATACAAATAACGATACTCGGAATACTTTTCCTGGTGAAATGCTACAATGAGGTATTTTATCTGTGCGCTTGCTGATAGAATAGATTATTTTCTAGAGATCCTTTACATTCATAAATACCTTTGTACACTCTGGCACAAAGCTGGGGATGACAAACTAGTATCCAAGTGGTCTTAGTAAGTGTCAACAAGCATTTCTAGCGCCGTTGTCGGGGAACGGTAAGGAAAGTCAGGAAGTCAGTCAAGGTTATTCACATAAAATAATAGACTAGACTATGGAGAAATAATTGCATAAACAGCTACTATAAAAATGAGAAATCATAACAAGGCACCTCTGCTTTGGCAGGTTCACCCTATTCTTTTTCTATGTTTATATTTTTATACAGGGTATACCAGGATTGACATTGGTACATTCAACTCTTCATCATCAGAACCAAATCAATCAATCAAGAAAGAAGAAGCTAGATACCAATCGTTGAAGTTATGGCACAAGAGACTCTGCGAGAATTTTCTGCTCTAACAATTGAGAACATTTGCACTAGTCTAGGACACGAAGCAAAAGAAGGAAATCTTGAACGTCCAACCAAGCCTAGCCTCATCAATTTGGTACAAGTTACACAATTCAGTGGAAAGGCACATGAAGATGCTAAGACACACTTGCAGAATTTCTTAGAGATTACGAGCACAATCAAAGTCGACGGAGTCAACCAAGATACCATACGGTTTTGTCTCTTTCCATTCTCACTTGAAGGAAGAGCAAAGAAGTGGTTCTACACCAACAAAGAAGATATCAACACTTGGACAAACTGTTCAAAGGCTTTTATAGCAAAGTTCTTCCCCATAGGCAAATTTACCAAATCAGTTGCCTTAAGAGGAAAGATCATCAGCTTTCAACAACAGAAGACAGAAACCATTCCAGAAGCATGGAAGCATTTTAAAGGATACATATCAAAATGTCCTCTCCATGGTTTGCCCAGATGGTTACTTATCCAAACCTTCCACTGTAGATTAACCCAAAAGGCTCGTGAGAGCCTAGATGCAATTACTGGAGGATCACTTTTTGAACTTACACTTGGAGAAGCAGAACTACTTTTGGAAAAGATAGCAGAAGACCAAAGCTGGTTCCAAGATAAAGTTCAACATCATCACCAAATAGAAGAAATACTTGAAAAAGATCAGAGGACCATTGAGGCAACATATAAACATCTTAATAATCAAGGTATGAAATCAGGTAATTTCAAGCAACCTACATTAATAGAGATATTTCTGCAAGAGCAATATAACTACAAAAAGAGGGAGATCCACAAGAGCACCCCCAGTAAAGAAGAACCACTGGAGACACCATCTCCAGAGGAAGGTAATTCAGAAGATTAAAAGATTTGGAGGTCCAGCTTGGGGGACCTAAAAATCCCAAACCCTTGCCGGGAGGTAAATCGGTATTTATCCACATCATTAATTCTCTTATATTTAATTCTTGCATTATCCATATTTATTCATAGCATTATTATAATAATCAAAAGCCCCATATAAATAATATTTATGGTCTGTGACAACCCATATTTATTAATTATTGTGGAGGCACAAAAATATTTTCCATTATCATAAGTTTCAATTCTCATAGATTTTCCTGCATTATATTTAATTATAGCAACCTTCTAGAAGCATGACCCACACTCCTTGGGTCCCACATGTCATACACCATATCTTGTGATCCACCAACATGTTTCCACTCACTAGCATTTTTCTACCGTCCAACCACCTCCTGCCTCCAACTTCTTCACACAAGCATTCCAGAAAACCACGCAAGTTTCAGTTTCCAGAGAAGGAGCTCTTGTAGTAGAGTGGGAAGGAGAGGGGAGAGAAAGAGAAGAGTGAAAGGAAGGTTAGTAGTCTTTGAGTAAGAGAGTAAGGTTCACCTAGTAAGTGGTGATCCCACTGTCCAGAGCGGAAAGTTGTTTAGGGGGAGGCGCTGCCAAAATAAAAACTTGTCTTGACGACGAACCCCTGGACTACTAACATTTCGGACAGCTCACCACTAACATTTTTCTCTCACACATTTTCCACTAGTTGCATTTGTGTCAACTTTTGTTGGCAGGATGATGAAGAAGGTGAAGAACGCGGGGAAGGCCCTCAAGAACATTAGTACAAGGAGCTCATCCCGACACTCCTCGCACCAGTTAGAGATAAACATTGACCAGACGCCCCCACAAGCTCTGTCATCTTCATCTGATCCGCGAGACAAGGTCCTCCTCAAGATAGGAGACCTTGGACTGAAGACCCGCAGGGAGAAGGATGTTTTCCAGCAGCTAAAGAACAAGGATTTCATTCACACCCCCACTCTTGATCCTATCATGCTACAAGAAACAGAGAGCTCCAAAGCGAGTGACATCTGAAAGGATGACCACCCATAAAGAACGCACCTGGTATGGAGCTGATCCCGGGCCGGAAGAAGCAACGTACCTAAATTACCGCGACTACAACCCTCGAGTCCTTCGGGACCCATGGGTTCGACATGCTCAGCCGCAGGAGCCAAAACAGGAGACATGGCCGGAGTGCCAAGATCACCAGTGGACAAACCCACCTTCTAGTACGGGCAGGTATCCCACTGATCCATATGGAGCCTCAAGGTCTTGGCACCAGCCCCAATTCGATGCAAGACGGTACTCCGACGCCTCTTATGCTTTCACGAACGACTACTACCAAGAGGCTTGAAGGTTATTGACATGTGAGAAGATGAGTACGATCCACCCATCATCCTTGGGAGATCGTTCCTCAGCACCGTTAAAGCAATCATCTACATTGGAACCGGAGAAGTCCACATGCACTTCCCCTCTGAGAAGGTATGCCACTATTTTACTGACCCTAACTATATAGTTGAAGACTCTAAGTAGGTCAGGACACGAGGAAGACGACGCAACCGCAACCAGAGGAGGCAAATCATCAAGGACGGATGGGCAGACTACGAAGGAGAAGTGGAAAGCTTTGAAGACATATAGCTTGAAAATAATTGTCCTAAGGAGACTGTAGCACCAAGTCAGGTGTGGAGAGAAAAGATAGTTGTACACGAAGAAGAGGCGCCGTGGGAAGCACCGACTACGCCATCCAACAAATCCCACGACAACTGAGAAAACCGAGAGTCCCGTTCGGAGGACTTAAAAACACCGAACGCCTTGCCAAGAGGTAAACTTGGTAGTTATCCTTTTCCTTTCAATTCTTTCAAATAGTTTGCTTAGTTAATCATGTTCATACTATCCTAAAAAGAAAATAAAAATGTTAAAAAACCAGTAAGCCCCATGTGAGTATACGGGTGGCATAAAACCCATAAGTACATTCACTGTGGTGGCATAAAAATAAAATAAATAATTTTTCTACTCTATAAAATGAAAATATAAAAAATAAGATTGTGATCCTACCAAAGAGAGTAACATTTATTGAGGAGGCTCAACATGATAAAGGCTAGATATTTATGCTAAGACCTAATCAGTTCCACAAAGCTTTGTTGTCTATTTGAGCTCCACAGAATTCAAGGATCAAGAAGACTAGCAGACGGAGGACATTCTAATCGCTGTCAGGGTGCTGCCGACTTTCAAATACACCTCCACCACCTGCTAGCTACATCAGAAGAAATTACGTCAAAATCCAGCTTGGGGGAGAGCACCCCCATTTATCCCGCTAAGTATTTCTATCTACATTTATACTTATACCATATTAAAATATAAATATACATAACCATGAAAACCAAATAAAGATTTTGTGCTTATATATATATATATGTCTTTTGCTTAGTGTGCTTAATAAATAAATAAAGTGGCTATGCTCAACTGAATCTTAATAATAAAACTCTAGCTTGGATATGATGAATAGTTGCTCTGCCTAATTTTCAAATTTTAGTTCTCTCTCTAGTCTAGACATAACTGTTATAATTTAAAGCTTGCTCTAAACCTGAACTTGTGGGAAGAGAACTTGATCTGAAGTCTAAGTTGTTAACGGATTTGATATGAGAAGGTTGAGCTGCTGTTTATCTGTTCCTAGAGATGCTAGAATTCTGGAGAATTTTATCTTTGAAAATCTTTAAAATATCACATGATGAGTTCCTGTATGATGAGAGTTTAAATTCCTACAACAGCTATATATATACATGCTAGCTAGACTTTGAGCCACACATATACTTTTTACTACTTATGAGCATTGAGTGTGGTCAAGCTGTGTAGACCCTTAGGAGCTTGTCATGTGGTTAAATCAAGATTCACTTGCACGTTCATTCACACATGTTGCTTCTACTCCAAAAGTACATATCCACATATATCCACCCATTTCCATCTCCAAAGCCACCCAAAAGTATACTACTCCTGATCCAAGAGAGAATAGCCAAAAACATTCTCCTATTTTTGTTTTTTCCTGTGAACTAAATGCTCGAGTTATCTTGGTCACTACCACTTGCTATATTATTTCAAGAGGTGAGTATTCTAAAAAAAAGAGAAAAAGATACGAGGAAATAAAAAGGGGCAAGTGCCCGGAACGTCGAAAGAAATGAAAAAAAAGTGAGACGAGAGGTAAAAATAGACAAGTATCCGACAGTAGAATTAGGGGTACAAGATACCCACCTGAGAGGAAAGAAAAAGAAAATATAGAGCATCTCATTCTCCTCAAAAAGTTTCAAAATAGCAAGAAAGGTATGTATCCCTTGAAAAGAGCAAAAGTAGAATTGGACTTTCACCATTGCTATCACCATCATCACCATACACCATTCATTCGCCACACATGCACATCTTGATTTGACTTATTGACTTGTTTCTCTAGATCCATGGTTTGACTATGCAATAAATGTTTTGTAAGTATGTATACTTTATCTCCCACCTATGAGCTCCAGATATCAAAAGCTTTATTAGAGTAGGATGAGAGAGAAGGCAATGTCACTATGCCTTATACCACAAATACCACATATTTTGAGAGAAGGCATATACCATCACTGCCTTGGTAAGGATCCAAAAATACCACCAAAGAGAGATCTGAGAGAGTCATACAAGGAATCTCTGAGTTTTATTTGAAAATCTACAAAAACTCCAGAGCTATAGCTGATCAAGAATAAGAGACATGGCGCTTGACTAGACCGTTCTATCTTTTAACTGCTCAAGACAGAAGTGACGGTTACAAGTCCCATGGTGAAAGGTAAAAATTAGTAAGTTTTAAGTCTTGACGGTTTACTCTGACTTAGAGATGAGACCTTATTTGAAAGCATGTGTACCGTCAACGTTCAAAGGCATTACAACAACTTCTGATCCATCACTGAGATTATCCGTGCTCACGGACGAGCAAGAGGTAAGCTTGGGGGAGTTTGTTGACGGTCCTTAAGTATCAAATATAATCAACAAATAAACAAAGAAAAGGATCCAAATGCAAACGACAACCAGACTTAGGGTTTTATCTGACAGAATTCCACGAGTTTTGGTGTTTGTCTATTTCTGTAGGGGGTTATCAGGAAATATGGAAGAAAGGCTCACACGCCGGGTTTACATAGAGATATTAACGTGCTGCGCAATTATCTAACATCTAGAAGAGTCCAGAAGCCACGAGAATGAACGGGAGGCCGATCGGGCCCGGGGGCAGGGCGCCCGCCCTCCCCCCTTGGGCGCCCGCCCTGGTCGGAGGACCAATCAGAACCAACTTCGCAGATTATGCTCCACCGACCTAAAGGATCAAGGAAAACCGTGCGATTAATGTCAGTTTGATCTGACGGCCCAAATTCATCTGAGGGGGCTATATAAGAAAGGCCTCTCCACCCAAGGGGAGAGGAGAAATCATTATCAGAGGAAGCCATCAAAGTTAGGGTTTAGGAATTTCTCTCCCTCTGAGAATTAGAATTAGCTACTCCTAGTTCCTTCAAGTTCTATAGGATTGATTAGATAGAATTAGAGAAGTAGAGCCTAGTGCTCTAGATTCGGATCTTCATCAATAAAGATTGGTATTAGTTCATATATTTCTCTACTTTATTCTAATTGCATTATGTCTCTATTTATTATGTTCTTAGTTTGCTCTAGTTCTATATTTGATATAGTTATGATTGATAATGAGTTTATGTATAAGTTTGCAAAGCGCTTAGCTCTTGACACGTAGAATTTAAGTGGTAGATCACATGTGGGCGTGGTGCTTAGATGTTATTTACCTACAAATGTATCCTATTAGCCGGGTCGTGTGGTAGTTGGCGATGGTGACAGCTTCGTTGATTCTTAAATAGTCCACCCTCCGTTGATAGGACAGGCAGAATTTGTATTGCGGAGTAAGTCTTGCGATGTTCTGATTTACTTTAGCAAAGTTCCTTATACATGAATGAAGAGTCTTTTATGCTATATATGATCTTGTAGATAACTAGAGTAAATTGTGACTTAGTAGGTAGTAGATAACTCAGAATCCATTCTCTAGCTAATCCAACATCACCTTACATATATGAGTAGTCTATTTTCTAATCGTTGTGTTATTTACCCATGAGCTTATATTTCATTATCATTATTATTAGGGCTTACCCCCTGCCGAAGCAAGTGACTGTGTGACAAGTTTCTCATTAGTAATCATGTTCTTGCAAGTTTATCTCTAGTCTATGCCTTGATAGATTTTATTTACCTCCACCGTTCTCTTAAGCAAAATATAAATAACGATACCCGGAATACTTTTCCTGGTGAAATGCTACAATGTGGTATTTTATCTGTGCGCTTGCGGATAGAATAGATTATTTTCTAGAGAGACTTTCCATTCATAAATACCTTTGTACACTCTGGCACCATGCTGGGGATGACAACCTAGTATCCAAGTGGTGTTAGTAAGTGTCAACAATGCAGAACAATCAACAAGCACGACAACATCTTCCCTTGACAAGTTACGAAACTACTCAAGGGTACTCGACACGATTCAGTGATACATCACTCAGAAAACATATTTACAGCGCTCAAAACCATGGTTCTTAAAATTAGACTTATTACAAACTTTATAAACAAAGTTTACAGTACACACCCCTCCGGGCGGCTTCTTGTCTATCTCTACAGACTACTCTAAGGGCCTACTGCTCGGGTTGATCACCCGCACGGGCCTCCTATGCCGTCGAAGGGGTTGGGGCCACTGGCGCCTGGCTGGTCGAAACCGCAGGCGTCGACCGCCCATCTCCTGCAATCGACGCTCCTGATAACTCCCTAGCCAACCTATCTGATCCTGGCTCATCGAGGGGAGTAGACGTCCCGCAATGGTTTATGTCGCCGATCACCGTCGACGACAGGTCGAGCAGGCCGACGCGAAGATCATCTGCCTCCTTCAGACCAACCTCCTTTGGGTATCGCCTCTCCAGCCGGGACAGGTCGACCTGGGGGTAGTGAGCACATACCATGCTGAGGACATGGGCTCCGACAAAGTCCCCAGCATCGTTCACGAACTGCTGAAGCCAGCCCCACGCTTGTTGCGCCTTCTCGACCGGGGTCAACCTCGGTGCGCGGGGCTGGTCCTTAGGGAGCTCGGGGCTGATCAAATCCAGCACCAGCGTGACACCTTTCCAGATCTTTATACAATTTGTCTTCCAGGAGTCCCAGTCTTCGATCAGGTCCTCCACATGCTTTTAGCATTGGCCTTGAGCACTGTGACAAATTTCAAAGAAAAGCGAAGGAAGACAGTGATCTCCATGCTATAACAATAAATACTATGTGGTCGGAAAAGTCAAAGCGGAACCTACCAGTCAGATCCCGGTTCCTAGCTTTGAGCACCTCGCCGACCTTGCGCTCGCCTTCTAGCGCACGAGTACACTCCTAGCTGAGCTGGTCTCTCTCCTTTCGGAGGCGCTCAATCTCCTCCTCCAAACCTGAAGCAATAAATATTTGTCACAAGAATCAACCACGTAGTTAACTACAACTACCCAGAAACTTGACTTACCCATCTTCTCGCGATCCTTATCGGCTAGTCGCCGAGTAAGGTCTAGCATACGCTCTTCCTGAGCCGCCTTCTCCTTTGCCTCCTTCTCGGCCTCTAACCGAAGGCGGTGCAGCTCTACGGTTAGGATTTTATTCTCGGCGACCACCCCCTCAATCTGGTCAAAGCACATTTTCTGGTACTTCGTCGTTTTCATTGCGTCCTACGGGAATCAACCATACCACACAGTGAACAAACCACAGTATATATATAATCCAGCAGAATATAAGACCACTCACCTTCACTTTGTTGACGAGCTGCTTGGCAGCGTGCTCCACCCTCTCCGCCTCCTCGGTCTCGGCGATCTCCTTGTGGCCGGCCCAGTGGTCCCCACGCTGGCGCCACACGTCAATGTGTTGGTGACCATCGTGGGGACGCCCCTGGATTTCCTCCACTTTGTCATCGGAGGCCGCCTGCGCTTCCTCGCCTCCTGCGCTATCCTCGGCCACGATAACAGGTATCATATAGGACCGTTACCTTGGTTAGGAGAGCCCTCCTGCGTGGGAGCCACAGCTGGATTTGGAGATGCGGCCCTGCCTTCTTTAACTAGAGCAGGGGATGGGACTCCGTGTCCCTCCTCTGCCACGCTGCTCGGGGGAGGAGTCCCCGCAGTGGCATCATCCCTTGTCGGGGTGCTCGCCCCGGCCCTGCTGCAAGCTGGGTCCTCGTCGGCCACCTCTGTCATAGCAACATCGACGGGTTGTTCTACAGGCTGCTCTGTGGTAGTCTGTTCTATGACGCTCTTCTCGGCGGCCACGTGCTCGACCGTCCTCGAGCCCAAAACATAGCCAGGATAAACATTCGAGGCAGTACTACAAGGAAAACCCAGTCCATAGTTATTACACTAAAATTCAATCCTACAAACAAAAAACAAAGGGGAAAACTTTTTTTTGATGAAGTTACAGATTGGAGCTCTAGTGGGCGGCCGTAAAGACCCTCCTCCTGGCCCTGCCAGCCATGGCAGTCGTCTCTGCTCCCCTGGGTCGCGCCTGCCCAACGTGCGCGGCAGGCGGGTCCTCGGCAATCCAACCATTGTCGCTCGGGGCGACATTTGGGCGGCTTCGCGGTTTGCGGACCAAAGTTGGGGTCGATTCTTCCTCCTCATCATCGTCGTCAACAACCCTAATAAGCCAGCGGTGCTTGGGCGCTCGGCTCCCTGAGGTCCCCTGACCAGACACAGGTCCCGGAGCTGCTACTCGACGTCGCGCAGACGGGAGTTCCCAAGAAGGCGTCGCGTGCACGCCATGATGGCCAACGGAGGGAATCTTCTTCGAGCCGCTCTTGTGCCACCACCCCTCTTGCGACCGCACCGGGTCGGTCTGTTTCTAGGCCTCGACCCCCTCCCACATCCGGAGCGGGCAACCGGGTTAAGTCTACAGCGACGGGGCCGCTGACCCGCGGCCAAGCTGCGGCCTCGAGTCAGGGGGAGACACCGAGCCGAGGCCCGCACCTGCTCGCGAGAGACTTGGGGTTTCAACGCGGGGCGGCTCGAAGTCAGCTGGTCGAGGTACCGGTAGGCGGGTCGCCCTTCCTGTGGGGTATGTTTTAATCGTTACGGTTTTTGATCTTCAATGTCTCGCATATTCTCGGCTACGGCCTTCCTCATGTTATTCATGTTTCCTTTAGGTTGAAGTGGCCACTGTAACAAGCCTAGCCTTCGATGTCTAAGAAGCTCAAGGTGGGGGTGGCTTCCAAAGACTTAGGTTAGCGGTTCATTCTTCTCCCAATATTATGGGAGTCGCGTGACCCTTATGTTGATCATCATGGCGATTGACTTTTTGTTTTCGAGCGTTTACAGGCTCCTCCGATCCTTGGCCATCGATGGGTGTTGAGAGTACCCCACCTCTTCCATCAGTGGGGGAGTCCACCCCACCATCGCTGAAGCGGGTCGAGGCGCCTCGCCCTCAAGAGCAGGAGGGAGCCCCCGAGCCTCCCCGATCTGGGGTCGAGGGGGATCCTATCACTATAGGTCAAGGGTCTGGCGGTGATAGGCTTTCGAAGGATGCCCGCTCCATGGACGAGGAGGTCGAGGCTTCCCCTGTCACGAAGCAGAGCCTTGGCCCATCGGGCTCCACTCCATCGAGGAGAAGAAGAAGGAAGAGGAAGAGCAGGAGACGCGGCAACAGCTGCAGGAGGGGCAGCAACAGCCGCAGCAGGAAGGAGAAGAAGGAGAGGAGGGGCGGCGGAAACAAGGGGACCGACTCGAGGAGCTGCTGGAGCAAGACCGGCAGCAGGAGCTGCAGGAGCTCCAGAGGCAGCAGTAGCAGCAAAAGAGTCAGCAGTTAGAAGAACTGCTTGAGCCACCGCCACGGAGCCTGCCCCAGCCAGTGCCATCGTTGTCACAGGGGCCTGAGACCGGGGAGGAGGATCTACCGGTCTATGGCCCGCCAACCCCTGCGTGGCTCTGTCTGGGAGGGCCCGCTTCTATCCCGGCTGAGCCAGGGCGGGCCGATTGCGTAGTGGCGCTTGCTTGCGCCATGCGCACCCCGGTGGACCCTGAGTCGGAAATCAAGGGCACGATCTATGGCATCGAGGGGATCGCTCTAGGATTTCTCCGAGAACGACGACCATGGGAGGACACCAATGTCGTCGCGGAGGATGAAGCCGGGACATCGGGCGGCGGTGGTGACGGTGAGACCGGTACCTAGAGGACAGTGGATGACAACGGGCGATTCCCCTCCCTCAGTGACCTATTTTTGCGTCATGGGGGGTCGCTCGAGACTGTCCAAGAGCTCATCTGGGGCGTCAAGGCGCGTACGGAGGAGGAGATGGAGAACTGGGGCCCCCGCCGAATCCGCATTTGGGCCTCCACCGACCCATTCGAGCCTAATATATTTATGGATGATCGGAAGGAGGCCGAAAAGTGGGAGCATCTCGAGGAGCTTCGCCTCTAGATGAAGCACGTGGTGGGGTTCCTGTCCGACGTCGTCAACAACGGGCTCGGTCCGGCTTATTTCGTAAGTGTCCTTGGACCTAAGTTACCTAGGGGTTTAGGTTTTGTATTCTTACTGTTGGACCGCTGGTTCACAGGATCTGAAAGAGACCTCCCGCTTAAAGTCAGGATTTATCCACGCCACGAGGGGCGGTTGGGAGCAGCTCCCTCTTCTCAAGGACCAGCTCCTGGAGTCGCAGGTGAAGCTCCTCAAGGCCTACAAGGAGTTTTTGGCGCTCGAGGAGTAGAAGAAAGAAAGGGAGGCCGCTCTGGTCGAAGCTTGGGAGGCCTCGAGGAAGGCGGTGGAAGAGGCCACGCAGCTAAGGGAGTGGACCATGATGGTCGAGGAGGCTGCGTCCAGGACCTGGGAAGATGCCGTCTTTTATAAGGACGCAGCCACCAACCTTGACAAGGAGAAGATCCTCATCAAGGCTGACCATGCCTCTGCCCGAGAGGCCTTCCGACAGATGAAGGTGGAGTGCGTAAAGGGCGAGATTGCTCGGAGCGCCCCCGAGGAGGCCAAGAAGAAAGCCCTCGAGGACCTCGAGGCGGAGCAGGCTCGATCTCGCAGCCTCTCTGACGGCGCCGATCGCGTGAAGAGAGCGCTGCTAGAGAAAGAGGGAGCTATTGCGTAGGTGGGCAAGGTGATCGAGGACTTGTGAGTTGCCAACACCGACCTGGCGTGCTCCTACAGAGAGATCGAGAGGGCCAACAGCGACCTGGTTGGCGAGAATACGGCTCTGGAAGAGAAGATTCACGGTATGTCTCTACTGTCATGTTTCTTTTCTAAAGCGTTGTGTTGTCTAACTTCTCCATGTCGGCCTTTGTAGGGCTTAAAGACGAGCTACTCGCTGCTCAAGTCGAGGCCCGCTCCACCAAGGCTCAGCTCGAGGGGGAGGTCGCTTTGAACGGTCGGCTGCGGACTGCGATAAACGATCTCTCGACCTCCTGGGAGCTCGAGCCTGTGGACGAGTCGAGGGAGGCGGCTCGAGGCGATGCACTGGTCGACCAGTTGTGCTATCTAGGTGCCATGCTGAGGGACCGGGTGCGGGACGCTGTTCATACCGGGGTGAAGCGGGCAATGGCAGTTGTCTGCTCGGGCTTTTTCTATGATATGGAGGTGGTGTCCCATGGCTTCGTCACCGATATTTCCAAGACTGATGCAGAGAACGAGGAGAGGCTCCACGCCGTGATCGATGATGCAGAGGCCCCTGGGGAAAGGCTGGCGAAGTTGTTCGAGCAGGAAGTGCTTCCTCCCGAGACTAGCTCGGGCGCGGACGATGGTGGTGAGGGCCGAGACACAGACTAAGGCCTGCGAGCCTATTCTGGGTGCTAAGGCCCCCTGTAGAGTACTTTTATCTTAAGGAAATGCTATGTCTTTAAGTGGTTTATAAGATTTGGGCATATCTGCTTACTTTTATGTTCGAAATTCCTTTGCTTCCTCGTTTGGTTTTTTATTAAGGCGACTGTTGGGTATTCTTAACATCATTACCAAAAGTAGACTTAGTTTTCTAATTCTTATAACTGTGCCAAAAATGCCAAACCTATCCCTCACACCACTTAAGCCAAGTTGTCATCCCTAGCATGACATGAGAGATGCGGTATTGAAATATGCAATTGCTCTTCTAAATAAATAATGATTGGGATCTGCAAGCGCACAGATTAATACCGATGTAGCATTTTAACCGGGAAGTATTCGACGTATCGTTATTTATATTTTTACCACTGGGAAGGGATTAACAATCATCAATATTGATTACAGAATAGAATATTGTAACACCCCAGTGTTATGGTTGCATTAGTCATGTGCATAGCATGAGCATCATCATCCATTCAAAGCATCCATGATCATCATCTATCTTGAGCCATGTCATTCTATGCAAAAATGTGTTTTAAATTGCTTAAATAGGCTTCCTATGCTTATGTTTGAGTGAACAATGCTTGTGTTTGTGCTTAATGCTTTGGTAATTAGTTTATCTATGCTTGACTTGATCTTGGGAACAATGTTCATGTTGATCACTTCTCCAAAATAATCACTTAAAGTCATACTTATGCAAATAGGCCCTAGAAACCTCTTTTGCTTAGGCTTTTAAAAAGTGTTTCATAAAATGTTTGCATGTCAAAACTTTCTATAGCAAAGTTGTAGCAAATTTTATAAGGAACAAAAGTTGTTTTATGGCCATCTCATGAAAATGACCACAAATAGCTCAAAAGTGACCCATAAGGCAGAATTGGGGCTGTTTCCAACACTTAGAAAATTTTCTAAGTCCTGGATCGAAACCAGTTTGCTTGATTGATTTTGAAAACTTCATAGCTCTCAATCCAGGCCGATCTAGCTTTTGCTCCAGTTGACAAAGTTGCAGATCTCGCCTAGTACTCCAAAGTTGTCAACTACGCCATCTCATAATTCGCTCTGGTTTGGGAGATAATCATCAGCAAAGTCGCTCTATCAGTCGGCTATTGCTTTCTCTCAATCGACTTGGAGCTCGCCGACGTGGCCGACCGGCGGCAGCACAACGGCGACAATTGGCGCCCATACGCCGTTCCTGGCCCCGCCTGTCAGCTCTCGTCGCGTGCATGACCTCCACGGCGTCGCCCGCGCAGAGTGGACGCGTCCACTTCGTTCTTCCTCGCCTCCACTCGCCAGAAAAGCTCCCGCAGCGAGCTCTCCGCCGCGAGCTCACTCCGGCGAGCTCGTGTGCGCTCCTCTCTTCGTCTCCGTCCACCAAATTCCACCCAAAGCTCCGCCGTGAGCCGCTCTCCAAGCTCCACCCTCTAACTCGCCGAGAAACCCACCGGTGAGCCGACATTCCCTTCTTCCCCCAAATCGGTTCGCCGTGACCTTCTTCTCCGGCGAACTCAATGCCGAGCTCTGTGAAGCTTCTCATCGTCTCTGGTTAGGTCCTAGAGGTAGCTTAGGTCCTTAGCGAGCTTTTGCGCCACCTGGTCGACGCTCTACCGGGTTCTCCGTCGCCGGACACGGTGCGCAGCGCCGCCGTGCTTCCGCCGGAGTTGGGTGCTCCCGTGGCCAGCGTGTTCCACGGGGATCCAGGCCAAGCCGCGCACCTAGGAAGCTTCGCCGTAGTCCGCTGGTGCTGTAGAAGGCCTTAGGTCACGCTCTACCGGCCTGAGGGCTCCGGCGTAACGCCGAGCACCTCCGCCGAGCCGCCATTGTCGACGGTGAGCCCCTTCCGGTGGCTCCGCCGTGGGAAAAGTGGGGTCAATCGAGTCGTTAGGGTTTGGGGATCACGTTGATGCCCTTGGTTTGGCCGGAGACCTCGCCGTCGCGGAGAAATCGCCGGCGAAAGTCACCTCGGCCGTGAGGAAGAAGAGCCTGACAGATGGGACCCACTGTCAGCGACTCTCTCTTTCCCTCCTTTTCTTTTATTCAAAATCCTGATTTTTGGCTTTCTTGCAAAAATCATATCTCCTGTTTCTGAGATCCAAAAATTGTGAAACAAATTTTGTGTTGTTTCTTGAATCTTGTTTTCTGAGAAATTATTTATTAAGGATTTAATCTTATTATTTAAGGATAAATGCATATCTCTTGTTATACTGCTTAATTTGCTTTGAAAATTTTATGGTGGTCTTTGCATGGCATTAGAGTGCTCTGATAATTATTTCATGATTTTTGGAGCACTGCAGTTGGGATATGTAATTTGTGTTTGAAATATGACTTGTTTCTTTAATTAAATCACATAAAAAAAATTGGTGCTTATGCTAGTATTCTACTTTGGTGGTAAACTTGTTTATGGTATTCCTAAGATGTAAATAATCTGAAATCTGATGTTTGGCATCATATAAGTCATGTTTTGGAAATTAGGAAATAAACACCTTGGTACATGTTAAATACATATCTTTAATTTGGCATGTGCAATGGTCCTGAAATTTTTATGGTGTTGATCTGATGTTATACTTGTGCCTCTGTAATTTTTGTAGATTTTTCTGAGCAATTTAATTAACCTCTTGTAAATATGCCCTTATCTAAAGTTAATTAATAAATGCCTTGTTAAGTAACTATTTTGGGGTTTTCATCTGATGATCTGGTAACCTTGTAATATGTTTGTGCTCTTAGGCCAAGTGGTTGGCATGGTTTGTGTTTTGGTCATGTCATTAAATAATTAGCTAGTGGGTTAAATGCTGTTCTGGACAGCAAGGGAGCAATGTAACTGTTACTTAATGATAACTTGACTTTCTGTGAAACTTGTCTAAATCAAAGTTGTTCTAAACTTGTTGAACTAGCTGTGGTTTAAATTTGAGGTCATTTGGCCAAGTTGTTTAAAAGTTATAGCTGTTCCAAGTTGAGTTCCAGAAATAGGTGTTCTCTGTTTTTCTGGAAAAGAATTTGGAACTTTGTTTGAATGACTAGTCTCATGTATGAATCTTGCTGTCATGTTTAAAGATGAATTGTACACAATTTCATAAGCTTTCCAGAATGTCCTTACTCATGTTTGTTGGACCTGTCTATCTTTAGTTATGATTTATTTTCTGAGTATACTTGTTTTGTGTTGCTTGCTGTTTTAGTAGCATGGTAAGTCTTGGGTTACATTAACTTGTTTACTTGTGTGAGCTTGTATAACTGTTGCTCCGTAAATGAGTGTCCAGTGAGATGTTTGTGTTATTAAGCATTCATCGTTAGCATGTGCATCTTCTTATTGTTCGAGCATGCAATAGGTGCACCGGACGTGGCAGTTTCCTTCGAGCTCCAAGCGAATCCAGAAGGCCAGGAGGGCAGCCAGGAGGTGGAGGTCCAGCAAGTCAGACTCGAGGAGCCCGAAGAAGAAGTTGAGTGCCCGAACCACGAGCCGGCATCGTTCGTGAAAGGCAAGCCCCGGAGCATTCTAAGTCTCCCTTATTTTCGAAAAGTTTACTTCATATGTTATATCTATTGATGCATTACGTTTAGGAGTTGTGATGAAACTGTTGCTGCATTTTACTCTATCCTTGTCCAGATAACTTACCCTCCCTGGTTGTAGAGTTAGGATCGAGTAGCAGCTTAGCTATGCTTTAATCGGTAGAAGTCGGGTGATATCCTGTCATCCGCGCGATATAGGGTTATGTCGGATCACGATGGTCTATATGTGCTATCGTGGATGGAACCTGATTAAATTGACTTAAGCCGGGCGGAGTTTTGCAAGTGTGTAGTAACTCCGTCTGTGGCAGCTAAGGACCGATCGTTGTACGTCCTCTTGTCATGTTGAACGCATGCCTGACACTTAGTTGGCCGGATAACTCGTTCCGACCGCGAAGCCGAGTAGTATGACTCAGGCCGGAAGACCGGCAAGTATAAAGTGCGCACTACCGGAGGAAGTGCGGTGTGCGGGGGACCATTGGCGTAAGTCCAAAGGCAGGTGAGTTAAAATTCCTGACCTCCCTGGCAGAGTGGTAGCCCTGGGAGTGCGGCGCTGATCGGAGCCGCGATTCCTGAGTTGTACCAAAGGTGACCCGTTGGCTCTCCGGCAGGGGATGCTTGGGTGAGTGCTAGGAATAATCCTCCAGCTGGATAGGAATTCGATTCGAATCGCCGTCTCTCCCGGTTAGTGAGAACTTGACAGAGCAGCGGCAAACGTAGCATTCACTAATGAATTTGGTTCATGATGATAATGATGATAGCAAGAAGAACACATGATGAACTTGATATGGTTATTATTGTTTGTAATAATCAAGTGATGTGTTGTAGTACAGGTGCTAATCTAGTGATAGGTTGATGATAAATAAAGATGATGCTTCTAAAATAACTTAGTTGTAAGTTAAGCTTTTGGCAAAAGGTGAGTCAACCAGCTCCACTTTATACTAAGCCTTGCATGATCCTTGGTGTCTTTTATGTTTTACTAGACGGGTAAGTCTAGCTGAGTACATTCTCGTACTCAGGGTTTATTCCCGCCTGTTGCAGATGATATCTTCTATGACGGATTCTGCAAGACCTGTCTCCATCCCGCTGGGGATGAGGACTAACCGTTGGACACGGATCTCTAATCCTCTCATCTATGATACTTTTGGAAGGATGGCAAAGACTCTGGCAGTAACAACAACTTGTGAACTGAACTTTGAACAAGTGTGCGTAATTATTTTGCTTCCGCTACTTCGAACTTGGGTTGTAATAACTTAATGACTCCGATGTGGTGCCGCTTTGCCGGCAATGAATGACTATGTAACTTTCGCTGTGTTTATGTTGAACTATTACGATCTTGGTTTGTTGCGAGTTAGTTTGAAGTCCTTCGTGATTTCGATTGACTACCGGGATTATATGGGCTCAAGTTTAGAAACTTGATTGCTTGGCGATCGTTTCTGCACTTGAACTCTTATAATTTGGTCGGTTCTGTGACAAATATGAGATTGAGTATCTATCATTGCATGTATAATTGAGAACATTTATCTAACTCTTTCATACAGGGGTAAGTGTCACATAAAGGATATATTAAGTAATGAATAGTGACAAAGATAATTAATCTGATCATAACTAGCCACATAATAAATATGATAAGCACCTCAATTAGAAACTCTAGAAAGTCATTAGCATGGAATTAGAATGAACTACAAGAATATTTCCTAAGTTATTCTCAACTATATAGTCTAGCATTATCATAATTAGTGCAAGCATACTTAGCAATCATTGTGAGACAAGACTACGCCCATGCATAGTGATATTATCAAGGTAAATGAGAAACATAGCAATCACTCCCCTGTAATAATATTGCTCTGCCAGCCCAATACACGAGAGGGGGACTATATAAGAATCAATGAAGCTGTCACTATCACGAACTACCGCACGATCTGGCATATTGGTTACAATCGCAGATAAATACGGTATAAGCACCACGCCTACACAATATCTATCATTTACCCATGGATCCGATGGATAAACGCTATACGATCCTAAGCATGTATATAGATCCAATCTAACTAAGCCAAGTACATATCTATGATAAACTAAGAACAATATAATCTTGAGTATAAATAAGTAGAGCAAAGTCATAAGTAATATATTGAAGTAGAACAAAGTCATATTCATAATATTGAAGAACAAAGATAATTAGAAGAACAATTAGAAGCACAATTACAGAATTACCAAGAATCCTCTTGACAGATCCGGAAACCAATCGAAGATTGACTCCTTCTAGTTCTAATCCTATGTAGCTATGCTAATCTAGATGTCTAATTGATGTGGTGGCTCTAATCTTGATCAGAGGCTTCTTCTCCCTTGAGGAATAATGAATTAGGGTTGAGAGGCTCTCTCCTCTAGGGGCCAGGGGGTCTGGTTTTATAGTCCCTTCAAGTGAATATAGGCCGTTGGATCAAACTGAAATTGATTGAACGGTTATCCTTGATCCTTTAGGTCGGTGGAGATCTTTCCCGAGAGAGAGTCCTGATTGGGCTCGGTAGGAGGGCGGGCGCCTAGGGCAACTGGGCGGGCGCCCAGTCCCTGGCCCCGTTCGGCCTCTGCTTCCTTCCCGTGGCTTCTAGAGTCTTCTAGATGTAAGATAATTGCGCGGCACGTTAATATCTCTATATAATCCCAACGTGTGGGCCTTTCTTCCGTATTTCCTGATAACCCCCTGCAGAAATAGACAAACACCAAAACTCATGGAATTATGTCAGATAAAACCCTAAGTCTAGATGTTGATTTCATTTGGATCCTTTTCTTTGTTTATTTGATAATCAAATTTGATACTTAAGGACCGTCAACAAACTCCCCCAAGCTTACCTCTTGCTCGTCCCTGAGCAAGGATAGACTCAGCAATGGATCAGAAGTTACTGCAATACTTTTAAAAATTGACGGTACACATGCTTTTTAAATAAGATCTCATCTCTGAGTTAGAGTAAACTGTCAAGACTTAAAATATCTTACTTTACCTTTCACCATGGGACTTGTAGCCATTACTTCTGTCTTGAGTAGTTAAAAGATAGAACAGTCTAGTCAAGTGCCATGTCTCTTATTCTTGATCAGTTATAGCTCTCGAGTTTTTGCAGATTTTCAAATGAAACTCAGAGATTCCTTGTATGACTTTCTCATATCTCTCTTTTATGGTATTTTTGGATCCTTACCAAGGCAGTGATGGTATATGCCTTCTCTCAAGATATGTAGTATTTGTGGTATAAAGCATAGTGACATTGCCTTCTCTCTCAGCCTACTCTAATAAGGCTTTAATATCTGGAGCTCATAGGTGGGAGATAAAATATACGTACTTGCAAGACATTTATTGTATAGTCAAACCATGGATCCAAAGAAACAAGTCAATAAGTTTAATCAATATGTGCATGTGTGGCGAATGAGTGGTGTATGGTGATGATGGTGATTGTTGACGGTTCTTAAGTATCAATTTTAATTATCAAATAAACAAGAGAAAGGACCAATATGCAACCAATACCTAGAATTAGGGTTTGATCTGACAGAATTCCACGAGTTTTGTTGTTTATCTGTTTCTGCAGGGGGTTATCAGGAAATAAGGAAGAAAGGCCCACATGTCGGGATTACATAGAGATATCAACGCACCGCGTAATTTTACATCATCTAGAAGACTCCAGAAGCCACGAGACCGAAGCGGAGGCAAAACTGGGCCAGGCCCAGGGCGCCCGCCCTAGTAGCCTGGGCGCCCGCCCCCCTGCTGGAGCCAAATCAGGACTCTTTCGTTCGGGATATTCCACTGACCTATTGGATCAAGAAAAACATAGTACCACCTCGCCTATCGACCCAAAAACGCATAGAAGGGGAGGACTATATAAGCAAGGCCCCCTGGCCCCTGGAGAAGACATGAAGAAATTATCATAGAGATTGAGGGGTGCCCTCGAAGGAAAACCTCTTCTCTAATTAATATTTCTTTTTAGGCTTAGCAATCAATGTAAGGTAGAAATAGATCTTCTAGTTTCTACTAGATTGAGAGAGATAGAGTGGAGGTGTAGAGTGGAGGAAGCCCGGCCTGTCGGTGTCTACTCCAAGCTTGTACCTACGGGATCAAGTTCTCCTAACCCGAAGCTTGCTCCTAGGATTGTTCAGTAATTTGACTTCTAAATTCTAGTAAGTTCTTGTTTTATTGTTCTTATGGTTTATGAGTTTACTTTAATCTCTTCGCGTAGAGTTTAGAGTAATCATTGCTGGCGTAAACGTGGTGTTTAGGCTGGGGTACTCATAGATATTCCCTGACTAGCTGGACCGTGGTAGTAGTGAGGAACGTGACAATTCCGAGCTACCTTTGTAGATCACATCTCGTTAGCTGGAAGGATAGGGTTTATAGGTGCGGGTTGAACATCCTTTGTGGTGTCTAGATTCCGTTAGCCTCCCCATTAGAACAGTAGATCATCCTTACCAAGGTTAGAAGGAGACTACGGTTGCAGTCTTCTCTATTTATCACTCACATCGAAAGACATTCTTTGTGCCTAAAGGTTAGTAGTAATAGACCGTTTAGTCAGATGCACTCTTTCTCCTAGTGGTAAAAAAATAAATACGATACTCTGGATAATTTCCCAGGTGAAGTGCACACCGATATCCGTGCGCTTGCGGATCAATTCCTTATTGCGTTCCCAAATATCAACAAGCATTTCTGGCGCCGTTGCCGGGGAGAAAGACGGTTGCTGAGATAACCTGTGTCTTGCTATTAGCTTGTATCTATACTTTTATCTTTTCTCATATTTTATATTATTTATTTTCTTTACTCTTACCTTATGGAAAACCAAAATTCTAAATCGATCCATGAGTCTGCAATCCCTTTAGCAACTGACCTTTTACCATGGGAATCATCACAGCCTATCCAAACATCCCAGTATAAGTTAAGTTCTAGGTTGATTGCCATGATTCAAAACCTATCTTTTTTGGGAAAGGAAGACGAAAACCCTTACCTTCATATTAGAGATTTTGAGCAAACATGTGATTGTCTTCGCATTGAAGGCATTTCTGATAAGACTTTACGTTGGAAGCTTTTTCCTTTTTCCTTAAGGGGAGAAGCTAGACAATGGTACAATCAGAAGGTAAGTTAACAACAAGGTGAATGGGGAGTTTTACGAGCCAACTTTTGTCTAGATTTCTATTCCCTTGACCGTATAGCAGACCTTAGACTCGAAGTCCTATCTTTTAAACAAAAAGATAATGAAACTTTGGGAAAATCCTGGAAACGTTTTTCTGATCTTTTAGAATCTGGTCCAAACCTTAATCTAGAAGACCCTGTTCTTTTATTTCAATTTTTTTGAGGTCTTCATAAAAATCACAAACAAATGCTGCACGCAATGTCTAGAGGTTCTTTCTTTCGCATCCCTGCTGATGAAGCTAGAGTGATCCTAGATAGAATCCTAGAAGCTGAGATGGATAATACCCTTCATGATGAAACCTACGAAGCCGAAGTAGACACTCTGCCAAATTCTTCATCTACTTTAGCTATCCTAAGTTCTGAGCCACAAGAGGAAGAAATTCCACCACCGGACTTCATGCTGGATATAGAATCCGATCTTTTTGCCGATTTTGGAAATATTTCAAACTACCATTCTATTGACAAACCCCAAAACAGCAAGTTTAGCATTTATTTACCAAGTGAATATCAATTGAGAGAGCTTATCTTAGTAATGAGTAGCGAATGGTTGGAGGAATCAGAGCTTTCCTCTGATGTGATCCGATTGGACACACCCTCTATAACTATACGCTGTGCTTATAATTCTGATCGATTTAATGCTCTTTATAATCCTGTTGTGGGGATCAACATTATGCCTGAATCCTTTGCACTTAAACTATTTAAAAATCTTATCTTAACCCCCACAACAAAGGTCATAAAGGAATCTTCGGGACGATTAGTCCCCAGTCTTGGAATTATTAATATCCTACCTCTTACGGTAGAAGGCTCCATGGTTCATTTGAACTTCTATATCTTTGATACATGGGACTTCGACCTGTTGATAGGACAACCTTTTAGAAGACTCCTTTATGAAGGTCATACTGGAAATCTACACATTTCTTTTGGAAAAACTTTTAAATTCCCAATAATAATTTCACACTCCTTAAACAATAAGGCCGAGTCATATCTTTTGCCTGATCCTATGGAGGAAGTAAAGGCTGCATCTCTAGAGCTTTTTGATGAACCGGACTTAGAAGACGAAACTCCTTTCTTCACAGAAGAAGAAGACGAACCTTCCGAGCCTGAACCCTTAGATGAGTTTGCAGAAACACCTAGACCTCCCATAGAGCTTAAAACTTTACCACCCGGTCTTACATACGCTTTCCTAAACAATAATCCAGAGTTCCCTGTAATCATTAGTGATAAACTCACTCAGGATCAAACTCTGCGATTAATGACCATTCTTGAGAAACATCACTCAGTTTTTGGCTACTCACTCCAAGATCTTACAGGAATCTGTCCTATGATTTGTACCCATCGTATTCCAACAGATCCTTCTGTTACACCCTCTCGAGAACCCCAACGTAGACTTAACAGCACTATGAGAGAGGTACTTAAAAAGGAAGTTATAAAGTTGTTGCATGCAGGGATTATATATCCTGTGCCGCACAATGAGTGGGTGAGCCCAGTCCAAGTTGTGCCCAAAAAGGGAGGCATGACAGTTATTATGAATGAAAAGAACGAGCTAATTCCGCAACGCACCGTCACAGGATGGCGGATGTGCATAGACTATAGAAAATTAAACAAAGCCACGAGAAAGGATCACATTCCTTTACCTTTTATAGATGAGATGCTAGAGCAGTTAGCAAACCATTCGTTCTTCTGTTTCTTAGATGGATATTCAGGGTATCATCAAATCCCGATCCATCCTGATGATCAAAGCAAAACCACTTTTACATGCCCTTATGGAACTTATGCTTACCGTAGAATGTCTTTTGGGTTATGTAATGCACCAGCTTCTGTTCAAAGATGCATGATGTCTATATTTTCTGATATGATTGAAGAGATTATGGAAGTTTTCATGGATGATTTCTCTGTTTATGGAAAAACTTTTGATAGTTGTCTTGAAAACTTAGACAAGGTTTTGCAAAGATGTGAAGAAAAGCACTTAATCCTTAAGGCCTTGTTTAGTTCACAAAATTTTTTGGGTTAGTCCAAAAAGCTGACACCTAATGATTGGTGCCCAAAAACCTGACATCTGCAATTTCTTGGCTTGGCTGTTCAGTTGGCAATTTTTTTTGCATCAACATTAAATGTGCCTCATGCAAACAGTTCCATGCACATGCAAAACCATGCAACATATGTTGCAAATGACAGTACTGCAATCATCTCCAATCAAAAAACGTTTTACACAACATTTATTCAACACAATTCCCACATTATTGAAACAGTTTTTGTCCTCACACATTTACATCAACAAATCACCTGTAATCGTCAATATATCTGTCCACATTCAATCACTCAAACCAAAACTGCAGAATTACAAATACATGTGCCAAGACAAAACAAAACTGTCAGGCACGGCTCACCATAGCCAAGGCCACGGAGTCACGAAAGGCATTCATAAGCTCGGACTCATCAGGCACAACCTCTGCTTCAGGCTGGTCCTCATATGCTTCTTGGGGCACAAAGTTCTCATCATTGTCACACCGAGCAAAGTGTCTATCCTGGATACCGCTTGTCCTAATGAAATTGTGCAGGGCACAACAAGCTACGATGATTTGGCTTTGGTTGTGGGTTGCATAAGAAGGAATTTCACGTAAAATACGCCACTTCATTTTGAGCACTCCAAAACACCTTTCAATCACATTCCTCAGTGATGAATGTGCATAATTGAAGATTTCCTCTTTACCTTCTGGTTGCGGACCCTCGCGGTACTCCTGCAGATGATACTTTGTTCCCTTGTATGGAGCTAGGTAACCAGGTCGGTTAGCATAGCCCGAGTCCACCAAGTAATATTTCCCTGCAGCATTGCAACAGCACATGACTATCTTGAACTTGAACCGCCCTTGTCAACTGAATGAACTAAAAGCAAATACGAACCTGTTGGCGGATGAGGGAACACATGCCCGAAGCGTGTCGTTGCATCCCTGAATACTTTCATGTCATGTGCAGATCCGGGCCATCCAGCAAGGACAAAAGTGAACCGCATGTCGAAGTCGAAACAAGCCAGCACATTTTGTGTGGTCATGCCCTTGCGGCACAAGTGCTGCATGAACTTGTCTTGTGGCACGACGCAAGGAACATGGGTGCCATCTATAGCCCCTATGCAGTCCTTAAAGTATGGATGGAACCTAGGCTGCTGTAATCTAGGATGCATTGTTCTAAATTCTGGATCAGCGGGCTTTATAATGTCTGCTGCTAGGTTGACAAGACACTTCAAAACTTTGTGGAACATGCTTGACACAGTTGCCATTGACCTCTCAAATCTATCCTCAGCTTGTCTAACAGATTGAGGTGCACCTACCATCCAAAGGAACATCCCTAGCGCCTCTATTGAGCTGGACTTAGTTGTAGACTTGAGGCCATAAGAATGTACCAACAAGTCATGCAGCCTATAGAACATAGTTGGGTTCATCCTAAACATGTTATAGCATTGCTTCCTATCACCCAGCTTGCTGTAAACCCATTCCAGTCCAGTCAATGCTGGTTTTCTGTACTCACTCCTAGTCAAATGCTTGTCTATGTGCAAGGCATACTCATACATACCTTCAAAGTATGCATCATCATCATCAGACTCAGCCAGGTCATTGAACATCATGTCGATGGTGTCATCATCAGAGTCTTCCAAGATGCTGCAAGGTGGTGCAAGGAGTTCTTCCTGTGTACACAAATAATCAGTTTCCTTAGTCATGAACATCAATGTTATGCATTCAGATTGCAATTTAGAATCACTGACACATGCCAGTTCATCCTCATGCAAGCAAAACTTACTGCAAAAGGCCACCATCATTCATAATCAACAAAGCTTACTACATTCAAATAGTTCACACAACTGACATCACAAACATAGTTCGAATTAAAGACAATTACACACCACCAAATTAGACAAACTCAGTTCGTACTACGCCATTGCTACATGCCCTTCAAAATAAAACGGAAAGAAAAGCACGGGGTCTAGTTGTCCACCCCGGCAGCTTGCTGGAGGAGGGCGTTCCTTTCTTCAGGGTCAAGTCTCAGGAAGAACTTCATCTCAGCATCACTCTGGATGACCCTATAGAGCCCTCGAAAGAGAGTAGGGGTCTTAGCTGATACACCCATCTCATAAGCTAGCTGAGTGACAAGCTCTATCATGGCATGCGAAGCTTGGCGACTTTCTTTCTTGAACTCCAACATGTTCTTCATCAAGTTGATCTTCGCTGACTGGATGTCGTTGTGCGCCTGCATATTTGTGTCCACTACCCTGACAGCATGGCTCCTGGCTTTCTTGTTTGGGCTTGTGGCCGTCGTGCTCGTGCTGCTGGTCCTCTTCCCTCCAGTGGATGGACTGGTGCCTCTCGGCATGTGCGTGCTGGGCGGTGTGACCTGGTACTCAGGGTCATCTATAGGCTCCTCATTGCAGCTTCCTGCATCGGCCACAAAAGAGTATGGCTCACCAGCACAAAAAGCGGTTGTCCCATCGACGGTGTTCCCTGTGAACATTATGTTCATTTCGTCCAGGTACTCAGGCAAACCGTCCCTAAATTTCTTCCAGTCTGAGTGATACTGCAAGAAGAGAAGTGTTAGCCACGCAAGGTTGCAAACATTATGTTGGCAACTTAAGAAACAATAATTTGACGAATGCACCTTTGTATTTGTTTCCCACCAGTCATCGTCTGCATCTACAGAGCCATCTGGGCGACGTCCTAAGCCGGAGTCGTAGCGTAGACGGTTACAGAACACCCACTGCGCTTTGAGCTGCCTAATCCTACTTGAAATCTGATCCCTGTCATGGAGCAATCCTGTGGCAGCTTGGTACCTCTGGAGAAGGTCCCTCCATCCAGTCTTACTCATGACCCCCCTGACACAGTTTCCAGTTGCAATCTGCTGGCACCAAATCTCACAGAATACTTTTGTGTTCCTTGCAGAGCAATTTGCCTTGTCTTTGTGCGCCTAAATGAGTATTAAAAACAAGTGCAAGCATTGACATTGCATAAACAATGTACTTCCCAGAACATGAACTACACGGTGACCAAAGTAATGCTTGTACAGTATGGAAAATACTGACAAAGGAAGTGGTCTTACTGCTTGACGGCCGCCTACGGTGTCGTCGACAACGTCCGAAGAGGATCGGCGTCCACGCTGGGTGCGGTTCCTCCCACGACGAGCAGGCGGATTCATGGACGCGGTTGGTGCACCCTGCGACGGGAACGAGCCGCCAAGGTCTGTGGAGACACCCGGATGTCGAGGAGGCCGGGGCGGGCTGAATGCGCCTCCAATGGTCGCACCGGGGGGGGCGTGTGGATGACTCCATGGAGGGGAGATCCCAGCTCCGGCCTGTGTCATCGGCCTTGTAGGGACGCGGATCGGACGAGGTGCCGTGGGGGGCACCTCATTGAACCCGCCAAAGTAGTCGGGGTAGGCGCCGCCGCCGGTCCAACGTCCGCCGCCGTTGAGATCTAGGGAGTCGAACCCTAACCGGTTCGTGACGTGGCTGGAGCCGCCTTCGTCGGATGCAGGGCGGCCTCAGCCGGGTCCAAACCAAGCCGAGTCGCCGTGGGGGAAGACCGCGTCGCGGTCGTCCTCGGCGCCATCGGCATCGTAGCCGCTTCCATGGTGGGGATCCATGGCCACGAGGTGTCGGGGGCAGGGGGAAGGAGAGCGGCGGATCGGGAGCGCCTAGGGTTTGCCTGCTGGTGCGGGCGAGCGAGCAGATAGGGTTTCGCTGCGGGTGCGAGAGCGGCTAGGGTTGGGAATGGAGCGGACGGCAGTCGGCAGCGGGATTTTTATACGGTTCCCGGTGGCGGCGGTAGCAGGCCGTTTTTTGGATGAACAGTAGCAGGCCAAAAGTTTCGGCAGGCCGTTTAGTTGCGAAAGGCCAAAAGGCCGATATTTTCGGCTTGGGCCGAAAATTTCTGCGAACTAAACCAGGCCTAATTGGGAAAAATGTCATTTTATGGTTAGAGAAGGAATAGTGCTAGGACACTTAGTGTCTGAGTGAGGTATTGAGGTAGACAAAGCTAAAATTGAAGTAATTGAACAACTACCTCCACCTGTGAATATAAAAGGAATTCGAAGCTTTCTTGGCCATGCTGGTTTTTATCGTAGATTCAGAAAAGATTTTTCATTTATTGCTAGACCACTTACTCTTTTGCTAGCCAAGGATGCTCCTTTCGAATTTGATGATGCATGTCTAACATCTTTCAATTTATTAAAGAAAGCACTCATCTCTGCACCAATCATTCAAACCCCTAATTGGTCGTTGCCTTTTGAAATTATGTGTGATGCTAGTGATTATGCTGTGGGGGCAGTATTGGGACAAACTAAAGATAAGAAGCATCATGCAATTGCTTATGCCAGTAAAACTTTGACAGGAGCTCAACTTAATTATGCAACTACTGAAAAAGAGCTTCTGGCTGTTGTCTTTGCCATTGATAAATTTAGATCTTATTTAGTTGGAGCTAAAATAATTGTTTACACTGATCATGCTGCATTAAAATATTTGCTCACTAAAAAAGATGCTAAACCTCGCCTGATTAGATGGATCTTATTACTCCAAGAATTTGACTTAGAAATAAAAGATAAAAAAGGAATAGAAAATTCTGTTGCTAATCACTTGTCTAGAATGTATTTTAAGAATCCACAGGAAACCCCCATCAATGATTCACTCCGGGACGACATGCTCTACGGGATTAACAGGTCTGACCCCTGGTATGCAGATATTGTTAATTTTATGGTTTCAGGGTATGTACCACCAGGAGCAAACAAGAAGAAGCTTATTCAAGAAAGTCGTTCACATATATGGGACGAGCCATACCTCTTCCGAGTATGCTCTGATGGCTTACTCAGGAGATGTGTGACCACTGAGGAAGGATGGAAGATCATCGACAGATGTCATTCATCACCATATGGAGGTCACTATGGAGCATTCCGTACACATTCAAAGATCTGGCAATGTGGATTCTACTAGCCTACAATGTATGAAGACACGAAGCAATATATCAGAAGATGTGGGCCATGTCAAAGACACGGAAACATAAATACAAGGGATGCAATGCCACTCACCAACAACCTTCAGATTGAGCTCTTTGATGTCTGGGGAATAGACTACATGGGTCCATTTCCTCCATCAAAGAAGTGCGAGTACATCTTGGTGGCGGTTGACTATGTCTCCAAGTGGGTAGAAGCATTAGCTTGCAAGCATGCCGACAACGTCAGTTCAAAGAGGATGTTTGAAGAAATTATATTTCCAAGATTTGGAGTTCCCATAGTAGTGATAAGTGATGGAGGAGCACACTTCAAGCAATATCTATCAAGACATGGAATCCGTCACAACGTTGCTACCCCTTATCATCCTCAGACAAGTGGCCAAGTAGAGACTTCCAACAAACAAATCAAGAATATTCTTCAGAAGACAGTAAATGAAATGGGAACGGCATGGAAAGACAAGTTACCCGATGCACTCTGGGCATACCGGACAGCATACAAGACCCCAATCGGAATGTCTCCATACCAATTGGTGTACGGGAAGACTTGCCATCTACCTGTTGAACTAGAGTTCAAAGCACACTGGGCCATAAAGAGATGGAATATGGACCTAGATGTTGCTGGAGATTATAGAAGAATGCAACTATCAGAATTGGAAGAATGGCGAGAGAAGGCATATCACAATTCAAAGATCTACAAAGAAAGAGTCAAGAGGTGGCATGACAAGAGAATCAAGAAGAAGGAGTTCACACCCGGAGATAAGGTATTACTTTTTAATTCCAGGGTAAAGCTTTTCGGGCATGGAAAACTCCGGAGCAAATGGGAAGGACCATTCAAGGTAATCAATTCATCATCCCACGGAGCTATCACACTTCAAAATAGCGAAGGTACGTTATTCAAGGTAAATGGTCAACGTCTTAAATTATTTTTAGAGCCCAATGAGGAATTTGAAGAAATAGACGTAGTCCATTTTTACCTTCCCATAGAGAATTAGAGCCCGACACTTTTGGTCTGATGGTTTTGGGTCATATATATATTTTTCTAAATAATTTCGCATCTAGAAACGCGCTCGGAGAAGTGGGCCCACAGAGGGGCCAGAGAGAGGGTGGGCGCCCAGATCAAGTGGGCGGGCGCCCAGCCCCTGTTCCCCCTCGGTCCCGACTTTCTCTGTTATTGAAAATGCACCTAGGGTGATCCGAATAATCCCTCGGATGGAAAGTTTCGCACGCACATCGACGGGAGCAACCCGAACAACCCATAGAGGCATCCTTTTGACCCCTATATAAACAGACCCCTGACCTCAGTTTTCAAAAACCAAGCCACCAAGCTTTCTCTCCTTCAATTAGAGCTTGATTAGCTCTACTTCAATTAAAATTTTATTAGTTCCTTGCTGCTCCAATGGCCGAGAAGTACCACGATGATTGGGAAGTCGTCCCCTTCAACCTCAACATGGAGCCTGTGGAAGACCCCGATGCCCGTGCTCTCGTCCTGGCTAACACAGAGCGTCAGCTAGAAGCCATGCCATCATGCCAACGTAGCTCCGCCCAATCTTACCATGCTCAACCAGTTCTCACCGCACCACCACAACCCCTACTCCTCAAAGGACCATCATCCAAGACGAAGACCACTATCAAGGTGCCAATCGGCACAAGGATCCTTCCACCTAGACCCAATGAGAGGGTCGTTGGAGTCAAGACCAACCAGAGCGGCGAGATCAGCAGTGTTCGCTACACTACGGAGGAGGAAAGGCCTTACTTTGAAGGGATTAGAGCATCCAAAGTCCGTTTCATCCCTCCAAAGGCAGCCCCAAAGCACTCTCTCAATGCTTTTGAGACACCTCCCAAGCGTCGCAAGACTATAATAGATATTGATGAGGAAGTTCGCAGGCTAGATAGAGTTATCATAGACCTCCAGTCCTCAATTAATTCCCTCACTAGGCAGCTCTCTAACCACAACACCATTATACTAGGCCTTAGGCAGGATCTTGCCAGTGCCAACAAGAAGATTAAGGAATTAGAGCGCCGCTAAGTTATCTAGATTAGACCTTAAGGTAATACATCTTATTCATTTATCTTTAAATTCGGTTTAGTTTTACTTTTATTATCAGCTTGCCATCAGTTTGCTACTAGTCTTTTGTAATGCCTCAAGATCAATAAAGAGTATTATTGTTATTATTATTATGTCTTGTGTGTCTCTACTTTATTTTTGTGCAAGAAAGCAGAAAACAAGTATGGGGGATATCCCTCGACATACCAAACACACTCCAACTACACCACTCCACCATTCAGGTACACACTCTGCACACTTTACTTTACACATATATATTTTGGATTATGCAGATTATTGTTTCCGACATGATAAAATAAAAGGATTAAAATACTTCTAATCATGATTAATCTCAATCTATGATATTTCCTGAAAACTTGCAATTGTTATAAAATCATTTTAAAACCCTGTGTTACTTAAGTCAATATGGAATATGTGATGGTAGAGTATGAGTTTCTTGTTCTTGATATCATTGTTGCTTGGAGAATTTATTTCAAAATATTCAAAATTCTAGCTACCATCCTCAGTGTTTTATATGCCTGATAAAACTGAAATATTAATTATGATTATAAAAGCTATCTGCTCTGTATTGATTTTGTTCAAAATGAGTTAGACCCTTGTTGAGAGATTTATCGTGCTCCTAAGATCAAGACATTATTTCAGTAAGATTCACTCTTTCAAAGTATTATTGCATTAGAGGCATGGGCTATGCAAAAATAGAAGATATTTCGAGGAAATAAAAAGGAGCAAGTGCTCGACAACCTCGCAGAAAAAATGGACAAGTGTCCGGCAGTAGAATTAGGGGTACCTCGGTATCCACTTAAAAAAATGATAGCCCATGGTCCCTCTAATAAGCAATATGCCAGCAAGAGATGACAAAGATTTTAATTTCAAAAGTCTTTGATCTAAGAGTATGACATTCCTCTCCTCGGATCCCGTTTTGATCAGGCAATAAATGCAAAGTAAGTATGCTTGAGAATTTTTGCAAAATAAAACAGCCTCAGTGAGATATATAAAAGATAATGAGTGATCTGAGAGAACCTATGAGGATAAAAAGGTATGCTAACTTTCTTTCAAAAATATACAAAAGCTCCAAGTGGCAAGATTGAGAAGAAAGGATCTTTACTCTTGATCATATATATCCCTGGCTATGGTACACAGTGGAAATTTTTAACACCCTGCAATTATAAAGAGAATACTTTAAAAAGTTTACCCTAGATATTTTTCTTAACCACCCTTTTCTCGAGGACGAGTAAAAGCCTAAGTATGGGGGTATTTGTTGACGGTTCTTAAGTATCAATTTTAATTATCAAATAAACAAGAGAAAGGACTAATATGCAACCAATACCTAGAATTAGGGTTTGATCTGACAGAATTCCACGAGTTTTGTTGTTTATCTGTTTCTGCAGGGGGTTATCAGGAAATAAGGAAGAAAGGCCCACATGTCGGGATTACATAGAGATATCAACGCACCGCGTAATTTTACATCATCTAGAAGACTCCAGAAGCCACGAGACCGAAGCGGAGGCAAAACTGGGCCAGGCCCAGGGCGCCCGCCCTGGTAGCCTGGGCGCCCGCCCCCCTGCTGGAGCCAAATCAGGACTCTTTCGTTCGGGATATTCCACCGACCTATTGGATCAAGAAAAACATTGTACCACCTCGCCTATCGACCCAAAAACGCATAGAAGGGGAGGACTATATAAGCAAGGCCCCCTGGCCCCTGGAGAAGACATGAAGAAATTATCATAGAGATTGAGGGGTGCCCTCGAAGGAAAACCTCTTCTCTAATTAATATTTCTTTTTAGGCTTAGCAATCAATGTAAGGTAGAAATAGATCTTCTAGTTTCTACTAGATTGAGAGAGATAGAGTGGAGGTGTAGAGTGGAGGAAGCCCGGCCTGTCGGTGTCTACTCCAAGCTTGTACCTGCAGGATCAAGTTCTCCTAACCCGAAGCTTGCTCCTAGGATTCTTCAGTAATTTGACTTCTAAATTCTAGTAAGTTCTTGTTTTATTGTTCTTATGGTTTATGAGTTTACTTTAATCTCTTCGCGTAGAGTTTAGAGTAATCATTGCTGGCGTAAACGTGGTGTTTAGGCTGGGGTACTCATAGATATTCCCTCACTAGCTGGACCGTGGTAGTAGTGAGGAATGTGACAATTCCGAGCTACCTTTGTAGATCACATCTCGTTAGCAGGAAGGATAGGGTTTATAGGTGCGGGTTGAACATCCTTTGTGGTGTCTAGATTCCGTTAGCCTCCCCATTAGAACAGTAGATCATCCTTACCAAGGTTAGAAGGAGACTACGGTTGCAGTCTTCTCTATTTATCACTCACATCGAAAGACATTCTTTGTGCCTAAAGGTTAGTAGTAATAGACCGGTTAGTCAGATGCACTCTTTCTCCTAGTGGTAAAAAAATAAATACGATACTCTGGATAATTTCCCGGGTGAAGTGCTCACCGATATCCGTGCGCTTGCGGATCAATTCCTTATTGCGTTCCCAAATATCAACAGTGATAACAATGGTGGAAGTCTAATTCTACTTTTGCTCTTTTGAAGGGATACATACCTTCCTTGCTTTTTGAAACTTTATGAGGAGAATGAGATGCTCTATATTTTTCTTTTCTCTCAGGTGGGTATCTTGTACCCCTAACTCTACTGTCGGACACTTGTCCATTTTTACCTCTCGTCTCACTTTTTCTTTTCTTTCAAGGTTCTGGGCACTTGCCCCTTTTTATTTCCTCGTAAACTTCTTTTTTTTCTTCTTTTTTTTAGAGCACTCATCTCTTGAGATAATATAGCAAGTGGTAGTAACAAGATAACTTGAGCATTTATTTCACTGGGAAAAACAAAACTATTTTTGGTTATTCTTTCTCGGATCATGAGAAGAATATTTTTAGGTGATTCTGGAGATGGAAATGGGTGGATATATGTGGATGGTACTTCCGGAGTAGAAGTAGCATGTATGAGTGAACGTGCAAGTGAATCTTGATTTAACCACATGACAAGCTCATAAGGGTCTACACAGCTTGACCACACTCAATGCTCATAAGCAGTAAATAGTAAATGTGTGGCTCAAAGTCTAGCAAGCATGTATATATGGCTGTGGTAGGAATTTAAACTCTCATCATACAGGAACTCATCATGCAATATTTTAAAAATTTTAAAAGATAAAATTCTCCAGAATTCTAGCATCTCTAGGAACAGATAAACAGCAGCTCAACCTTCCCATATCATATCCGTTAACAACTTAGACTTCAGATCAAGTTTTCATCCCACAAGTTTAGGTCTAGAGCAAGCTTTAAATTATAACAGTTATGTCTGAACTAGTGAGAGAACTTCAAATTTGCAAATTAGGTAGAGCAACTATTCATCATATCCATGCTAGAGTTTTATTTAGATACAGATTAGCATAGCCACTTTATTTATTTATTAAACACTAGCAAAAGATATATATATATAAGCATAAAGTCTTTATTTAGTTTTCCATAGTAATGTATATCTATATATAAGCATAAAGATAGATAGATCGAAATACTTATCGAGATAAATGGGGGTGCTCTCCCCCAAGCTGAATTTTGACGTAATTTCTCTTGATGTAGCTAGCAGGTGGTAGAGGTGTATTTGAAAGTCAGCAGCATTTTGACAGCGATTAGAATGTCCTCCGTCTGCTAGTCTTCTTGATTCTTAAATTCTGTGGAGCTCAAATAGACAACAAAGCTTGTGGAACTGATTAAGTGTTAGCATAAATATCTAGCCTTTATCATGTTGAGACTCCTTAGTAAATATTACTCCTTATTTTTTATATTTTTATTTTATAAAGCAGAAAAGAAATATTTATTTTATTTTTATGCCGCCACAGTGAATGTACTTATGGGTTTTATACCACTCGTATACTCACATGGGGCTTACTATTTTTCACATTTTTTGTTTTCTTTTTAGGATAGTATGAACTTAATTAACTTAAGCAAACTATTTAAATAATTGAAAGGGAAAGGATAACTACCAAGTTTACCTCTTGGCAAGGCGTTCGGTGTTTTTAAGTCCTCCGAACAGGACTCTCCATTTTCTTAATTGTCCTGAGGTTTGTTGGTTGGCGGAGTCGGTACATCCGGCGGCGCCTCCCCTTCATGTATAGTTATCTTCTCTTTCCACACCTGACTCGGTGCTACGGTCTCCTCTGGATAATTCTGTTTAAACTCTACGTCTTCTGACCTTACCACTTATCCTTCATAGTCTGCCCATCCGTCCTTGATGATTTGCCTCCTCTGGTTGCGGTTGCAGCATTTTCTTACCTGCTTAGATTCTTCAACGATATAGTTAGAGTCAGTAAAATAGCGGCGTACCTTTTCTGAGGGGAAGTGCATATGGACTTCTCCAGTTCCAATGTAGATGATTGCTTTAACAGTGCTGAGGAACGGTCTTCCAAGGATGATGGGTGGATCGTATTCATCTTCTCCCATGTCAATAACCTAAAAGTCTGTGTAGACAAAATGATCGTATATTTTGACTGGGACATCAGTTACTGTTCCTTTAACCTCTCGAAACGTCTGATCTGCCATCTGGAGCTGAATGTATGTTGGTCTCAGGGGCATGGTTCCGAACAAGAGCCGATAGGTGACTGCAGCCATTATGTTGATGCCCGATCCGGTGTCGCAAGTCGTCTTGTAGAAGTTATATCCATTTATAGAGCAGTAGATGCTTGGCATTACTGGGTCATACTTCTTGGTCAAAATTTGTAACTTAAGTTGATGATCTTGGCCTCCATGAACTGCAGTGACTATCTTAGCTGACTCGGTCCACACTTGCTTGTTCCTGTTCCTCCTGTTGGTCCTCTTCCTTGATTCACGTCTGGACTGATCTGGGATTTGTGTAGTCTTGTTCTTGAAGAAAAATGTCTCCTTTCTCCCTTTGATGTAGAAACTGATCTTTGTAGCACTAGCGTAGATGACAGCTCCCGAGGTGTTCAAGAATGGCCTCCCTAAGATGATGGGTGCCCTCTCATCATTACCGGTCTCTATCACTATGAAGTCTGCTAGGGCATATAAGGTACCAACTCGGACACAGAGGTTCTTCAATATTCCTTTTGGAAAACTTAATGCCTGATCTGCAAACTGCAAACACATGGTTGTTTCTAATAAAGGATATGTAAATAATTTTTCATAGAGTACCCTGGGCATAATGTTGACGGTAGAGCCAAAGTCGCAGAGTGCTTCTGGGACGTCCACCATGCCGATGGAGATCGGGATGACGGGGCATCCTGGATCGCCTCTCTTGACCAGCAGAAGGTCAGTAGTGAATTCAGTGACGGGGTTACTCCAGTTATTACCTGCATCAAACATGTCTACAAGATTTGAAGATTCTAATCCTTCCGGTTGTGATGGTATACCGAGGTTAGTAGTAGGAACAACAGCAGCTATTTGATTTAATTGAGATTCAATCATTTTATTAAAGATAATTTGATTCTTGATGGCAGTAGAGAAATTATCCATCTTATTATTTATATTTTCTAGCATTTTATCATTAGATGCCAATTTCTTAGATAGGTTATCCATTAGCTTTCCTTGATTAGACACTAACTCTCTCAGAGGTGGAAAATTATTATTATTGTTGTAAGAATTGTTATCTTGATAATTACCTGAGTAGTTAGGCCTCTGTTGATTCCAACCTTGATTTTGTTGAGGACGGTTGTAGTAGTTGTTGTTATTGTTGACGTAGTTCACATCCTCAAGCATCTCAGGGCAGTGATTGCCTGAGTGTCTAGTAACTCCACACTCCTCACAAGTCATGTGAGAGTCGTAGAAGTGCATAACTTCTTTCTTATCTCTAGCTCTATCATCGAGCTTCTTCATGAGCAGGTCTAGCTTTGCAGACAACATGTCTACCTCCTTGAGCTGATGCATACCTCCACCTCTCTTGCGTGTATGGGTCCTTTCTTCATTCCAGCTTTGGTTGGACGCCATCTTCTCCACAAGAGCTGTGGCTTGTGGTATGGTAAGTGATAAAAAATGCTCCTTCAGCTGCAGCATCCATGGTTTCTTGGGCACAGTTGCCGAGCCCATGATAAAATGTCTGCATCCGTAGCCAGCTCTCCATTCCATGATGGGGACATTCTAGGATGTAGTCTTGGAAGCGCTCCTATGCTTCTGGAACGGATTCATCATTTTGTTGCTGAAAACTTGTAATCTTTCCATGAAGAGCATTGGTCTTGCCCATGGGAAAGAACTTAACTAGGAAGTTTGTTGAGCAGAGTGCCCACGTAGTATTCTTCTCCTTTGTAGCGTAGAACCACTGCTTCGCTCTCCCTAACAGTGAGAATGGAAAGAGGCGTAGTAGTATAGCATCTCTGGAAACTCCTAATATGGTAAATGTGATGCATATCTCCAGAAAGTGTTGGAGATGAGCACTAGCATCTTTGTGTGCCTTCCCACAGTACTGGTTGGATTGCACCATGTTGATAAGTCCAGGCTTGAGCTCAAAGTTGCCATCGATCTCTGCAGCAGGTCCAGTGCAGTTGTTGTCCGTAGTGGGAGCTGAGAACTCGCGGATTGATTTGTTCGCCATGGCTTCGAACTCTGAAGACAAGTTCCAGTGATCTTCTTGATTGGATGAAGCTTCTTGCTGAAGTGTTAATGATCTTTTCTTGAGCTTGGCTCTTGTCTTCTTGAATAAGGCTTCGGGATTGTCAACAAAATTTCCTAGAAGATGTCTTCTATTCAAACATTCCCCTGCATAAGATAAAATAGAAAAATATCGGGGTAAAACTGTATGAGAGAATAGATAAGCTCAATCATATTAGTGATGTGAATGATAACTCAAAATCAATATCCATTCCTGATTAGTAATCAACCTTCCCCGGCAACGGCGCCAAAAATGCTTGTTGGGTATTCTTAACATCATTACCAAAAGTAGACTTAGTTTTCTAATTCTGATAACGGTGCCAAAAATGCCAAACCTATCCCTCACACCACTTAAGCCAAGTTGTCATCCCCAGCATGACATGAGAGACGCGGTATTGAAATATGCAATTGCTCTTCTAAATAAATAATGAATGGGATCTGCAAGCGCACAAATTAATACCGATGTAGCATTTTAACCGGGAAGTATTCCAGGTATCATTATTTATATTTTTACCACTGGGAAGGGATTATCAATCATTAATATTGATTACAGAATAGAATATGAGATTGAGTATCTATCATTGCATGTATAATTGAGAACATTTATCTAACTCTTTCATACAGGGGTAAGTGTCACATAAAGGATATATGAAGTAATGAATAGTGACAAAGATAATTAATCTGATCATAACTAGCCACATAATAAATATGATAAGCACCTCAATTAGATACTCTAGAAAGTCATTAGCATGGAATTAGAACAAACTACAAGAATATTTCCTAAGTTATTCTCAACTATATAGTCTAGCATTATCATAATTAGTGCAAGCATACTTAGCAATCATTGTGAGACAAGACTACGCCCATGCATAGTGATATTAGCAAGGTAAATGAGAAACATAGCAATCACTCCCCTGTAATAATATTGCTCTGCCAGCCCAATACACGAGAGGGGGACTATATAAGAATCAATGAAGGTGTCACTATCACGAACTACCCCACGATCTGGCATATTGGGTACAATCGCAGATAAATACGGTATAAGCACCACGCCTACACAATATCTATCATTTACCCATGGATCCGATGGATAAACGCTATACGATCCTAAGCATGTATATAGATCCAATCTAACTAAGCCAAGTACATAACTATGATAAACTGAGAATAATATAATCTTGAATAAAAACAAGTAGAGCAAAGTCATAAGCAATATATTGGAGTAGAACAATGTCATATTCATAATATTGAAGAACAAAGATAATTAGAATAACAATTAGAAGCACAATTAGAGAATTACCAAGAATCCTCTTGACAGATCCGAAAACCAATCGAAGATTGACTCCTTCTAGTTCTAATCCTATGTAGCTATGCTAATCTAGATGTCTAATTGATGTGGTGGCTCTAATCTTGATCAGAGGCTTCTTCTCCCTTGAGGAATAATGAATTAGGGTTGAGAGGCTCTCTCCTCCAGGGGCCAGGGGGTCTGGTTTTATAGTCCCTTCAAGTGAATATGGGCCGTTGGATCAAACCGACAATGATTGAATGGTAATCCTTGATCCTTTAGGTCGGTGGAGATCTTTCTCTAGAGAGAGTCCTGATTGGGCTCGGCAGGAGGGCGGGCTCCTAGGGCAACTAGGCGGGCGCCCAGTCCCTGGCCCCGTTCGGCCTCCGCTTCCTTCCCGTGGCTTCTGGAGTCTTCTAGATGTAAGATAATTGCGCGGCACGATAATTGCGTGGGCCTTTCTTCCGTATTTCCTGATAACCCCCTGCAGAAATAGACAAACACCAAAACTTGTGGAATTCTATCAGATAAAACCCTAAGTCTAGATGTTGATTTTATTTGGATTCTTTTCTTTGTTTATTTGATAATTAAATTTGATACTTAAGGACCGTCAACAGCGACCTTGATTGCCTCGAGGGTTTGGGAGTGAGTAGAGTTACCGTAGCCCAGGGGCATAGGTGTTCTCAGGCTCATCATCTCTCGGCCCTTAAGGGGCTCGAGGTGCCTTTACTACTCGACCGTGTGAGACATATTTATAGGAAAAACTCGTTCGGTTTTTAGGAACTTGGGGGGGTCCCCCTTGCTTGCCCCCGAGGGGGTATCGACAATGGTGGGTCATAGTTGGTACTCCCTTCTAACGTCGAGATTTTGACCGGTGAAAAAGTAAATTACTCGAGGGAAAGATCTCATTCATTCATGCATTCATTCATAAGATCTTGGTACAGAATGTACATGAGAACATAAAGCTTTGAAACTCTAGGGGTAGAATCGACGTAGCTATTCGATGTTCCACGCGTTGGTGAAGACCGCCTCTTTTTCGTCCGTGAGATTGTATGTCCCTGGCTTTAGGACCTCGACCACCATGTATGGGCCCTCCCAGGGCGGAGTCAGCTTGTGGCGCCCTTGATTGGTTTGCCGCCGCCGTAGGACGAGATCGCCCACGTTCAGATCCCTTTTGCGCACGTGCTTGTCGTGGTAGCGTCGAAGCTTTTGCTGGTACCTGGCAGAGTTGAGGAGGGCCATGTCTCGAGCTTCCTCAAGCTGGTCGACCGCGTTCTCTCCAGTCTCCATGTCTGTCTACTCGTTATAGGCTTTGAGTAGTGGTGACCCATACTCGAGATCTGTTTGGAGCATGGCCTCAGAGCCGTAGACCATGAAGAATGGGGTATATTTCGTGGCCCTGCTAGGCATCGTTCTTAAGCTCCATAGGACCGAAGAGAGCTCTTCGACCCATTTCTTGCCGAATTTCTTCAGCCGATTGTAGATTCTTGGCTTGAGCCCCTGCAATATCATGCCATTGGCACGCTCAACCTGGCCGTTAGTTCGAGGGTGAGCTACTGCCAACCAGTTCACACGGATGTGGTGCCGGTCACAGAAGTCCAAGAACTTTTTGCCGGTGAACTGGGTGCCGTTGTCGGTGATGATGATGTTGGGAATCCCAAACCGGTGGATGATGTCGGTTAAGAAGAGGACGGGCTGCTTAGAGCGGATCTTCATGATGGGTCGAGCCTCGATCCATTTTGAGAATTTGTCGACGGCCACCAGCAAATGGGTGTATCCTCCTACTGATTTCTGTAGAGGCCCTACGAGGTCGAGACCCCACATCACGAATGGCCACGTGATGGGTATCATCTGGAGAGCATGGGCGGGAAGATGTGTCTGCTTGGCATAAAATTGACACCCATGGCACGAGCGTACGAGCTCGATGGTGTCGGCTACGGCCGTTAGCCAGTAGAAGCCTTGTCGGAAAGCGTTCCCTACGAGGGTCCGCAGGGCAGCATGGTGGCCACAAGCCCCCGAGTGTAGATCCTCGAGGAGTTTTCAGCCGTCTTCTATGGTGATGCAGCACTGCAGGATTCCAGTCGGACTTCATCGATATAGTACGTTGATTTCGCCGTAGATTACGTATGATTTGGCCCGTCGAGCGATACGGTGGGCCTCGGATTGATCTTCTGGTAGCTCGCATCAAATCAGGCAATCGAGGAACGGTGTGCGCCAGTCGAATGGTCGACCGGGTCGCTGTTCCGGCTCCATTACTTCTGCTACCGCTAGCAGGGCTTCGATGAAGTCGGTTTGTTGGAGGGTGGTGGTTTCGACGTCAGCCCTCGAGCCCAAGTTGAACGATGGTTCGTGCAAGTCTCTCGAGAACGCGTCAGGTGGACCGTGCCTCGAGTCGAGGCGATCTTGGCGAGTTCATCGGCTGCCTCGTTGTAGCGTCGGGCGATGTGGACGAGCTCGAGGCCATGGAACTTGTCCTCGAGCCGACATAGTTCCTTGCAGTATGCCTCCATTTTCGGGTCGTGCCAGTTGGAGGCCTTCATCACTTGGTCTATGACGAGTTGGGAGTCGCCTCGAACGTCGTGGTGCCGAACTCCTAGCTCGACGGCGATCTTCAGCCCATTGACAAGGGCCTCGTACTCCGCGACGTTGTTGGATGCGGCGAAATGTATTCTGATGACATACCTCCTATGAACACCTAGGGGCGAGATGAATATCAGGAGCGCCCCAGCTCCCGTTTTCATGAGAGACCCGTCGAAATACATTGTCCATAGCTCCGCTTGAACATGAGCCGAGGGGAGCTGGGAGTCCGTCTATTCCGCGATGAAATCCACCAGAGCTTGAGACTTGATAGCTTTGTGGGGCACATAAGTGAGGCTCTCACTCATGAGCTTGACTGACCATTTGGCGATTCTTACCATGGCCTCCCAAATTTGGATGATCTCACTCAAGGGAAATGATGAGACCACCGTGATAGGGTATCGAGGAAGTAGTGTTGTAGCTTGCGTCGGGCTAGGATCACTGCATAAATTAGCTTTTGGATCTGCGGATACCGTGCCTTGGTCTCTGAGAGTACCTCGCTGACAAAGTAGACCGGACTCTGGACTGGCAGCGCAAGTCCTTCTTCCTGACTTTCGACCACCACTGCCGCACTGACCACCTGGGTCGTCGAGGCAACGTACAGAAGCAGATGTTCTACGGGCTGAGGTGGGACCAGGACTGGGGCAAAGGTCATTGTTTTCTTCAGGTTGTTGAGGGCTTCTTCGGCTTCAGGGGTCCAAGAGAAACGCTCGGCTTTTTTCAAGAGCCGATACAGTGGCAATGCCTTTTCCCCCAACCTCGAGATGAAACGGCTTAGCGCTGCCAGACATCCCGTGACTTTTTGCACTCCCTTGACGTCTCGGATCGGCCCCATTCTCGTAATGGCCGAGACCTTCTTGGGATTGTCCTCGATGCCGCATTGGGAAACTATGTAACCCAAGAGCATGCCTCAAGGTACGCCGAAGACACACTTTTCAGGGTTGAGCTTGATCTTTTTGGCGCGTAGGCAACTGAAAGCGATCTCGAGGTCCTGAATCAGGTCCCCTTGTTTCTTTGACTTGACGACGATGTTGTCAACATATGCCTCGACCGTCGACCCTATATGTTTACCAAACACATGGAGCATGCATCGCTGTTATGTCGCTCCCGCGTTTCGAAGCCCGAACGGCATGGTCACATAACAATACATCCCAAAAGGCGTGATGAAAGACGTCGCGAGCTGGTCGGACTCTTTCATTTTTTATTTGATGGTAACCGGAATATGCATCAAGGAAACAAAGGGTCTCACATCCCGTGGTAGAGTCAACAATTTGATCAATACGAGGTAAAGGGAAAGAAACTTTTGGACAGGCTTTATTTAAACTCGTGTAATCGACACACATCCTCATTTTCCCATTCTTTTTCTTAACTAATACAGGAGTTGCTAACCAGTCAGGATGGTGAACCTCCTTGATGAATCCGGCCATCAAAAGCTTGTGGATCTCCTCACCAATGATCTTGCGTTTCTCCTCGTCGAAGCGACGCAACCGTTGTTTCACTGGTTTGGAACCGGCTCGAATTTCCAAGGAATGCTCAGTGACTTCCCTTGGTTTTCCTAGCATGTCCGAGGGACTCCATGCAAACATGTCAGCGTTCGCACGGAGAAAGTCGACGAACACAACTTCCTATTTGGGGTCGAGGTCGGCGCTGATTGTCAGCACCTTGCCGTCGGGGCTGTTGGGGTCAAGCAGGATCTTCTTTGTTCCTTCTGCTGGCTCGAAGCTGCCCGCGTGACGCTTGGGCTCTGGAGCCTCTGTGGCCAGGGCCTCGAGCTTCGAGGCGAGCTCGGTGGAGTTCTCGACAGCTTCCCCGTACTCGACGCACTCGACGTCGCATTCGTACGCGTGCTCGTAGGAGGAACTGACGGTGATGACCCCCTTGGGCCCGGGCATCTTTAGCTTCAAGTAGGTGTAGTTGGGGATAGCCATAAACTTGGCATAGCCCAGACGTCCGATGATGGCGTGGTATGTGCCTCGGAATCCCACCACCTCAAAGGTGAGGACCTCCTTTCTGAAATTGGCCGCCATGCCAAAACAGACTGGTAGGTCGATTCGACCTACCGGCAACACCTTATTTCTAGGTGCGACACCATGGAAGCCACCCGCGCTTGGTTGGAGCTGCGTCCTTTTGATGCCGAGGAGGTCGAGGGTCTCGAGGTAGATGATGTTCATGCTGCTGCCGCCATCCATCAGTACCTTCTAGAGTCTGGCGTTGATGATGATGGGGTCGACGACGAGCGGGTAGACGCCAGGGGTGGCTACTTTGTCGGGATGATAGTCATGATTGAAGGTGATGGGGGTGCTCGACCAGTTAAGGTACTGGGGTACCGCCATTCTTACTACAAAGACCTCACGGCGCTCCCTCTTGCGCTGCCTTGCAGTCAGCTGCATCGAGGGTCCGCCGTAAATCATGTAGCAGTCGTGGACGACCGGGAAACCCTCGTCTTCTTTGTCATCCCCCTTGTCGCCGCTCTTTTCTTTCTTCTGGTCGTCCTTCTTGAACCCTAGGCCGTCGAAGTGCCTCTTCAGCATACGGCAGTCCTCGAGCTTGTGGTTTGCCCCTCCCTTATGATAAGGGCAAGGCTCCTTTAGCATTTTGTCGAAGATAGCCCCCTCTGGGGGCCCTCGAGGCCTTTTACGTTCCATGGCGGCGATGAGATCGTAGTCGAGGGACTCCCGTTGGAACGGCCGTGCTTTCTTCTTCTTCTTCTTCTTTTTCTTGGGACCTCGACTGGGGCCCTCATTGTCATCGGTGGGTGACTTGCCTTTGCCTCCTTCACAGCTGAAGAAGGCGCCGACCGCTTCCTCCCCTGCAGCGTAGTTTTCCACTACGTCCATTAGCTCCTCGACGGTCTGAGGGCGATTCCAGCCTAATTCCCGCACCAAATCTCGGCTGGTGGTGCCCGAGACAAAGGCTAGGATGATGTCGTGGGCTGGGATGTGCGGCAGCTCGGTGCGTTGCTTTGAGAAGCGTCGAGCGTACTCTCGGAGAGTTTCTCGTGACTTCTATTTGCACTTGCTGAGATCCCACGAGTTGCCGGGCCGTATGTAGGTCCCTTTGAAGTTGCCCTCGAATTCCCTGACCAAATCTGTCCAATCATGGAATTGGTTGGCTGGGAGTTCCTCGAGCCATCTGCGAGCAGTGTCAGAGAGGAAAAGCGGTAGCTGTCGAATGATGGCTCGATCGTCCCCTCGAGCGCCTCCCAACTCACAGGCTAACCAGAAGTCCGCCAGCCACAATTCTGGCTTGGTCTCACCGTTGTATTTAGCAATGCTAGTCGGGGGTCGAAACGGGCTGGGCAGCGGCGTGCTGCGGATTGCTCTACTGAACACTCGGGGGCCTGACGGTTCCGGGGCCTGACGGTCCTCGTCGCTGTCGTATCGCCCTCCGCGGTGGGCGCTGTAACCGCGTTCCTCTGTGTCCCCATATCGACGGCGACGATGCTCGTCGATGTCGCGTCGTGCGTCGTGTCGCCGTTGATTGTCGATGGGGTGGTTGAGGAAAAGCGCTGTCTTCTTCCCTCGAGGGGGTGGCTGCTGATGGACCGATACCTCCTTTTCATTCCAGGCCGGTTCATCGCGCTTCTCCGTGGTTGCTCCTCGATGTCGAGAGGCCGAGCTCTCGGCCTGCTGAACCGCTGCTACTTGAAGGAGAGTCTGCACCTCGCCTCGAATGTGTCGTGCTTGGGAGTTCGAAGGTTCGGGCATATTGCATAGCAGCATCATCGCTGCGACGACGTTCTGGCCCGCCCGGGGGAAACGGCTGACGGGCTGCTCCGGCTCCCCGTCTCCGACGATCTGTCGATGCACTTCTCGAGCCCGTCTGCGGACACTTCCGCCAGGTGGGTATGGTTGGTCCTGCTCGAGGATCTGTTCGAGCAGGACGAGGCGCTCGCGATCTTCGTCGAGTTTTGTTTTGAGCTCTCGTAGCTGCGCAAGTTGCGTGGCTCTGTCTTCCTACGACGGGGGGTCGACTTGACCATCGTTCCTAGGCGTCTTGGGGTCCTCCCTTGGTACAGGGGCTCGACCACCGGTGACGGCGTCTTGTGTTTCGTCGGTGGTTTCTACCGCCCCGTCGATGTGGAAGCATTCCCTAGTAGGGTCGTAGCTGTCGGACTCTGAGTCAGAATCCGGCTCAGCGGCGTAGAAGCATCCACGTCCTTCCTCCAGTAGTCGTTGCCTGAGTGAGGTGATTGTGTATCGCCCAGGTCCTAGGCGGTGGAGGCCTCGTACCTGGGAGAAATCTGGCAGTTTGGACGTGTTGACACCGTTTTTGGACACATACCTAGGGGCTAGTAGAGTATAGATCGGCAGGTGGAACAACGGTAACTAGTCTGCAGAAGAGTTGCCGATGAGGATTGTTGCCGATGAAGAGACGATTGAATTTGACTAAGTCCAGAGGTGGTGACGTGTTCTTGCCGATGATCAATATTGGTGTTTGCCGATGGCCATAACAGGAAGACTGCCGATGACTCTGACGGAAAATGTGGAGGTTGTCGATTGATCTGTGGCAGTGTCCCGATCAGTTACAAGGGAGTAGTTTTATGTTTTCCTTAGTTATTTAGATTCGTTTTGTATATGGATTCTGTTTAATTTGGAATTCGAGTCCTAGTCGTGTCTGATTGTAGCTCTTTGAGCAGGGTATAAATGTAGACCCTTGGGTCTTGTGATGATCTACGTATCAATCAATCAAACACAAGTTTTTACTCATATTCCAGCATCTACTTTTTCAACGACTTCGTCATATTTTCCTTTTTACTACGAGTTCTTAGGAATTCATCGACTTACGCTCGGCGTATTCTCGAGTTCCGAGTGAGTACCTCTTGGCCGTGACATCCGGGCGCATCGCTGTTGTCAGGACCAAAGTATTTGAGTTACCACCTTTGCCGATAGTAAGGTCAAATCGGCTGGCACGCCTTAACGTTTGAATCGGGTATTAGCCCTTTGTGTTTGTAGATCAGCTTTTGCACCAACACATCTTTTGGCACGCCTGGTGGGACAGATTCAAGATCAAGATCAACATGTCGACTACCAAGTTTGACTTGGAGAACGTCATCTCTGTGACGGAAGCCAATCTCAGAGATGAACAAAAGCAAGCTATTGCAAAAGCCATGGAGGACTACAAGCAGCAATGTTTGAAATCCTTCAGCATCAATAGGAGTGGCGAGGTAATATAGAAGGAAGCACTGCCGGCTCCTCGGCAGGTCACTTTTGAAGCCAACCCTGGTAAACTCCAAGACATGGTCGATAGTGCTATCAACCGTGCCTTGATCAACCAAGCTGGTGTGCTGTCCAATAAGGTTTTCAACGCTGTGGCTAGAACTTTCAAAGAAGGACAATTACCACCAAACTATGTGGGCCCTGTCTATCATCAGCCGGGATCACCAGTTGTCACAGCTCCACCGGCTACTACGGCCACTGCGGGTACACAAACTACTACTCCTCCAAGCACACTAGGGCTCACTAATGTGCAATCCACGCCGATGACGAGCAATCCATCAACTTCAGATGAGCAAATTAAGCTTGCCACAGATCTACTCGCATCGGCAATGTTGGTATCTATTCCTCCTAACTGGTGGGGTTATGGTATGCCCCCTGAGATGATGTTGAAGACTCCTGGGACATCTCAGGTGGCTGACACGAGAGGCAAGGCTCCTGTGGCATCGGCACCTCCAAATTTGCCGATGAATCAGAGTCCCCAGTATACTACAACTACTACTGCAAGACCTTACACTAGGAATTCTCAAGCTCCAATGTTTCAAATGCCTAATGCATCGGCAGATCTTGAGCGGACGCAGCTGAGGTTTATGACAAAGCCAGGGTATGTCAATTCAATGATGATGCCCAATTACCAGTCATCGGCAGGACCTATGCCGATGAATGCTAATAGTGGATGGCCTGGGCAATTTGTTTTTCCACAGATGCCTCAGCAGAATCATCAGGCTGTTAGATTTCAACAATGAAAGGTCCAACCTGGGTTTCAGAATCAGGGATTGATCAACCAGCCGATGAATCTAGGTCAGCGGATTGGTGGTCAGATGGTTAACCCCATGTTTCATGCAGATCGTGCGCCTCAACGACACGTGGAAGTATATCAAGAGGCACCAGATCCACAACCACCCCATCGGCAAGACGCCGATGCCTATTGGGCCAATAAGATTACTGAAGTAATGAGAGACCGATTTGGGATAAAGCCCAAAGTCAACACTTACTCTTATCGGACACCGTATCCTCCTGCATATGATTTAATTCCACTTCCAAATCGGTACAAGGTACCAGATTTCACTAAGTTTTCTAGACAGGATGATACATCGACCATGGAGGACGTCAACAGGTTCATCATTCATTGTGGCGAGGCTGCTAACATAGATGAATTAAGGGTTCTATTGTTCTCGTTATCGCTGTCTGGATCGGCATTCACTTGGTTCATATCGTTACCTACTAACTCAGTGATTACTTGGGCCAATCTAGAGAAGCAATTCCACAAATACTTCTTTTCTAGGGTCCATGAGAAGAAGATTACCGATTTGGTTAGATTGAAACAACGCAATGATGAATCGGTTGAAAGTTTTGTGCAGAGGTTGCGGGAAGTCAAGAACAAATGCTATAGTCTGGTTTTAGATGATCGGCATCTAGCCGATTTGGCTTTCCATGGTTTGTTGCCACATATCAGGGACAAATATGCTTCTCAAGAGTTCGAGAGCCTAAGTCACTTGGTCCAGAGGATCTCCGACCAGGATATCAAACCATTTGAACCTAAGAGAGCTTGGAATAAAAAGGTGTCATTTGTCGATGAAGCAGCCAGCTCGGATTCTGATGAAGAACTAGTCATCGGCTTGGCAGAGTGCGTGAAAAATAAGAAGCCGATGTCTTGTCCTTTTGGGCATAAGGAGCCAGAGAAGTTTGCATTTGACATTACTAAGGCCGATAGGATATTTGACTTTCTACTTCAGGAAGGTCAGATCAAGTTATCACCCAATCATGTGATCCCATCGGGTGAGGAATTGAAGAAGATGAAATATTGCAAATGGCACAATGCGACTTCTCACAGCACCAATGAGTGCAAGGTTTTCAGGCAACAGTTGCAATCGGCTATAGAATCTGGGAGAATCAAGTTTGACAATTCCAAAACTCAGAAGCCGATGAAGATTGATCAACATCCTTTCTCAACAAATATGCTGGATGCTAAGGGAAAGGCCAAGGTCTTGACATCAGAAGCAGCTTAAAGAAGTGCATCGGTGGATCCTCAGCATCAGATCACTACTGCCGATGCGAAAGGAAAAGGCTTGATCCAGGAGGGAACTAACTCAGGAAGGCCTCCCCGATATGGTATTGTGATAACTCATAGAAGGCCTCGGGAGACTTGGCAGCAACGTGAGGATCGGTATCGGCGCCAGCAAGAAGACTATCGTCGGGAAGAAGAAAGACGCCGTCAAGAGTGGAATCGACACAAGGATCACTGGAACTGCCCATTCTTTATCCATTGCTGGGAGCAGAATATCAAGTTGCCCACTATTAGAGATTGCCCTGAATGCAATGGTTATGATCGGTATGACAGATCCGATCGACGCTATCACGATGATGATCGGCGATTTAATGGACCGATTAGGGGGAGAGCGTCCGTTCATGATCGGCTGGGAGGCAGACTCAGTGTGCATGATAGGCTTGGTGATCGTGTTGAATATTTTCCCAGGAACCAGTAAGAGCTTGAAGAGATGGCTAATGCACGAGTTCTCGATGAGTTCATATTTTGCAGGGACGCTAATACTCATCGGATGGAGTCAAGGGAACGTCGTCGTCCATCGGCAAGGCAGTCACCACTTCCCCCATGGTGTCCAGAGGGGTTGACTAAAACACAGAAAAGAAGACTGCAACGCGAAAGATGAGAAGAGCTAAGCAAGGGCGAGAACTCTGGCCAGTCTGGGGATCAGCAACAGCCAGATCCTAAGGGGAAAGGGCCATTGGCAGATGTTAACATGGTATTCATATTGCCGATGGAATTCCTTGCGCCATCCAGTGATGATGAGGAGTTGGAGTTTTCCGACCAGATAGCTCAGTTGGCTTTGTGTCCGATAACAGCTATCTTTGAAAAGCCTGCCGACAATGAAAGGCAGCATCTTAAAGCTCTGTTTGTCAAAGGAAGAGATGATGGTCAGCCAAATGACCAAGATATTGATTGATGGTGGGGCTGCTATCAACATCATGCCGTATGCAGTCTATCGGAAGCTTGGGAAAGGAGATCAAGATTTGACCAAGACTGATATGATGCCAAAAGATTTTGAAGGGAATGTGTCTCTAGTTAAGTGGGCAATATGCGTCGAGTAGACCATCGGCAGTAAAACCTTGCCGACGACCTTCTTTGTGATCAGTGGAAATGGTGCCTACAATTTGCTGCTAGGGAGAGATTGGATTCTTGCCAATTATTGCATCCCGTCTACGATGCACCAATGCTTAGTTCAGTGGGTAGGTGACAAGATTGAGATTGTCCCGGGAGATTCTTCATATGTCATTGCATCGGCAGAAGCAGATACCTATGAAAGAACTAGGTGTATCTCGTGAGAGATTTGGGAGAAAGATTTCCTCAAAGTTGCCGATTATGAAATTCCACCAATCCAAGCAGTCGGTTCTGATGAGGAGTTTTAATGGATAGGTTCGCCGATGATGGAAAATTAGGCTAGGGATTCATATCAGCCGATGATTTGGTAGAAGTAGATATAGGTAGTGGTGATAAACCTAGACCTACTTTTATTAGTACTAAGTTAAATTCTGAGTGTAAGCAGCAGTTAACTGATTTGTTAAAGGAATATAAAGATTGCTTTGCTTGGGATTATACTGAGATGCCTGGTTTGGACCGATCAATTGTTGAACATTCGTTACCTATCAAGTCTGGATTTCGGCCTCATCAACAGCCAACTCGCCGATGTAATCCTAATATTCTTCCTGATATTAAGACCGAAATAACCAAACTTATTGAAGCTAAATTTATTCGGTAGTGTCGGTATGCCGAGTGGATTTCCAATGTTGTTCCACTCTACAAGAAAAATGGGAAGCTTCGGGTTTGCATTGATTTCAGGAATCTTAATAAAGCCACACCGATGGATGGCTACCCAATGCCGGTTGCCGATCTGCTAGTTGATGCTGCGGCTGGGCATCGGATCATCAGCTTTATGGATGGCAATGCAAGATACAACCAAATATTCATGGTTGAAGAAGATATTCCAAAGACTGCATTTAGATGTCCTGGTCATGTTGGGTTGTTTGAATGGATAGTCATGACCTTTGGTTTGAAAAATGCTGGTGCTACTTATCAGAGGGCTATGAATTTTATCTTTCATGAGTTCATCGGCAAGCTAGTGGAGATTTATATTGATGATGTGGTGGTTAAGTCTGAAGATTTCACAAAGCATCTTGCCGATTTACGAAAAGTGTTGGAATGCACAAGGAAGCATGGTTTAAAGATGAACCCTAACAAGTTTGCATTTGGTGTATCGGCAGGGTAATTTCTTGGTTTCATGGTGCATCAGAGGGGGATTGAAATTAGTAGGAGATCCATTGATGCTATCAACATAATAGTTGCTCCTACCAACAAAACTGAGCTCCAGTCATTGATCGGCAAGGTAAATTTTATCATTAGATTTATATCTAACTTGTCTGGTAAAATTCGTGCCTTCAGCCCTCTACTCAAATTGAAAGCCGATCAAGAGTTCGTATGGGGGAAAGAGCAACAGTTGGCTTTAGATGAAATCAAGAATTATTTGGTAAATCCTCCAGTTCTGATTCCACCTCAGCAAGGAAAGCTCTTCAGATTATATTTATCTACCGATGGGATGGTCATCGGTTCGGTTTTAATTCAAGAATTTGAACGGAAGGAGCGTGTGATTTACTATTTAAGCAGGAGATTGGTTGATGCTGAGACAAGGTACTCGGCCATTGAAAAGTTATGCTTATGCCTATATTTCTCATGTATTAAATTGAGGCACTATTTGCTATCGGCCGAATGCATTGTTATATGCAAAGATGAAGTGGTCCGGTATATGCTATCTATGCCGGTCATGAGTGGCAGAATCGGTAAATGGATTTTGGCACTGTCGGAATTCGATTTGCGTTACGAATCGGCTAAGGCGGTTAAAGGACAGATTATGGCTGATTTTTGTAACTCAATATTGCGGTGCAGTGGAAACTTTGGAAATTGTGCCTTGGACGTTCTTCTTTGATGGATCCACGTGCGACCGGGGGGTAGGAATCGGCATAGTATTAATTTCCCCTCAGGGAAGGAAGTATGAATTCTCCTTGCTGATTGTTGCCATGTCGACAAATAATCAGACTGAATATCAAGCTTTAATTAAGGGGTTGGAGTTGTTAAAAGAGGTTCGTGCTGATGCTGTTGAAATGTTCGAAGATTCTATGTTGGTTATAAATCAACTGGCTGGAAGTTATGAATGCCGAAGTGAGGTCTTAATAACGTATTACGAAAGGAGTATGCAATTGTTAAAGGAATTCAAGGATTTCCTATTAGAGCATATTCCTCGATTGTATAATGAAGAGGCCAATCGGTTGGCTCAGCATGCCTCGGGATATCAGCCCATGTTAAACACAATATTGACAATCAGTGCCTATGATTGGAGAAAAGAAATCGTTGATTATTTAAAGGATCCATCCAAGAAAGTTGAGAGACATGTTCGGTTTCAAGCCACCAAGTATGTGCTCCTCAAAGATGAATTATATTATCGAACAATTGATGGAATTCTTCTCAAATGCTTAGGTAATGATGAGGCTAGAGGTCTAATGGGGGAAATCCATGAAGGAGTATATGGAGCACTTCAGTCGGCTTTTAAGATGAAATGGATAATTAGGAGGAATGGGTATTATTGGCCAACCATACATGAAGATTGCTTCAAATATTTCAAGGGGTGTCAAGGATGTCAGAAGTTTGGCCATGAATCCCATTATTAAACCTTGGCCGTTCCGGGGATGGGCTATTGATCTAATCAGCTAAATTTAACCGCCATCAAGCAAAGGACATATATTCATCTTTGTTGCCACCGATTATTTCACCAAGTGGGTTGAAGCTATTCCTTTGTAGAAAGTCACATCGGCCAATATGATTGATTTTGTGAGAGAGCATATTATTTACCGATTTGGAATTCCTCAAACAATTACTACCGATCAGGGTACTATGTTTACATCATGGGAGTTTGATGAGTTTGCAATCGGTATGGGAATTAAAGTATTAAATTCTTCTCCTTATTATGCTCAAGCTAATGGGCAGGCCGAAGCATCTAACAAAGGAATTATCAAACTTATTAAACGGAAGATTGAAGAAAATCCTAGGAGGTGGCATACGTTGTTGAATGAAGCTTTATGGTCATATCGGATGGCTTATTATGGGTCAACTAAAGTTTCACCTTATCTGTTGGTGTATGGACATGATGCAGTGCTTCATTGGGAAATTAAAACTGGGTCTAGGCGACTATCTTTTCAAGATCAATTGGCTGCCGATGATTATACTACTTTGATGACAGACGAGTTGGATGATCTAGCAGGGCATCGGCTAAGGGCTTTGATAAGTATAGAAGAAAATAAGAAGAGAGTTGCCAGATGGTATGATAAGAAGGTAAAGGCTAAGGAGTTTGCCGATGGAGACTTAGTATGGAAACTAATCTTACCGATCGGGACTAAAAGTTCAAAATTTGGGAAGCGGTCTCCCAATTGGGAGGGTCCCTATCGGATAAATCGATCTGCTCCTGGCAACGCCTATATCCTAGAAACTCTCGAAGGAGTTCAACTTCCCAGAGCATTGAACGACAAATATTTAAAGAAATATTACCCCAGCATATGGTTTGATGCATGAAAGTTTAAGTACCGATAACATTCCTATTGGCTAAATTAAAAGTGTATCTGGGGCCGGACTTAATGTTTTAAAAGGATGCCAATAACAGTCCTATCGGCTGGACCAAAATGATTAGAAGAAAGAAGCAAAGTACGCTGCCGATGAAAAGTTCACATGTCTAACAAAGCCTGGATCGTCGATATGGCGCGCAGATGGATCTGGTTGGCTTCTTCTATCTCCTTCACGTCATCATCGGCAGAGCCATCCACTGGCTTTAGTTTCTTCTTCATCTGTAGTGCTTTACGGGCCTGGATGTTTTGCTCTTGTTCAAGAGTCTTGATTGCTTTAGGCAGTAGGCTTTCTTCCTGTTGAGCTTGGGACAGAGCTTCTTCCACTTGTCTGAGTTTAGCCAATAGAGCTTCCCTCCTCGCCGATAGATCAGAGATCTTTTGCTTCAGTACATCTCTTGAGGATTTCAGAATGTCGATGCTCTTATGCTTCTCATCGACAAGGAGCTTCACTTTCATCATCTCCTCTGAGAGCTGAGCGTGAGTAGCTCTATCGGCAAGACGCTGGGCAGCCTTTTGATACTGCAGCTGACGACTCTCTAAGTGTGCAGCCTGAAAAAGAACCTCCTCGGCATCGGTAGGGATTTGACCTCTAAGAGCCTTGAACAGAACTTTGGCTGATCAGAGTCATCGACCAATTGTGCTGTGTCTTGATGGAGAAGGGCTGATAGATCCGCTAGCTTTGCTCTAATCTCTACCGATGAGATTCCAACTGCTCGAGAAGAACTTGCTTCCTCGCCTTCATCCTCAGAGATCTCAATGGCGAAGGAGAACAGTCTGTCGGGAGAATCCTGTTCCTGGAAAAGAAGACAGAATGAGTTATTTTATAATCAAGTACTGATAACAATAAAAATAAAGGTCGGGTAACTTACTTGCTTCAGAGCTATCTCTCGCCTCTGACTACTTGAAGCCGATGGAACCATAGGTTGATCGGCTGGGATTGCCGATGAGACTATGTCAGCTGAAAGATTAACATAAGTAATTACAAATTGGAAGAAGTGGATTCATCGGCAATAAATAAAAAGTATGTTACCTTGAGGAGGTGCAGCACTAGTTTGAATAGAGGAAACTACCGATGCTATGATTAAGCTTGCTGGATCGGCAGTCTGCTCGCGTACATCAGTCGATGTTTCTTCTGGCTGGGGTACTTCTAGCTGAGGTTCTTCTGGCTGGAGTTCTTCTGTTTGGGTTTCTTCTTGTGGTTGAGGAGGAGACGGTGCTGGTTGCATCTGGGCTTCTGGAGGAGAAGGGGATGATTCTAGTGGGATCGGAGATACTGGGGGAGGAAAAGACATTGCTCTTCTCTGGCGCTTCGCTTGTGATCTGGTACTCTTGGAGCCTTTTCTCTTCGGTTGACTGGAGTGGGGGGCATCGGCAGTCGTACTTCTGGTCTTTGCTGATGTACCAGTGTGCTGATACAACAATGAGAAGTTTATGAGTACAAGTGTGATAGGTATAAGAATGAAATCGGTATGAATAAAAGAATTCGAAAATTTACCTTGAAGGCTTGTGCTAAGGTAGAGGCAGCTACCGATGGGGATGTCTTCATCTGCTTAGTGGTAACTTTCTTGACGCGCACACCCCGATGCATTATAGCAGCCAAGGTTGGAGCGTTGTTACCGATCAAAGAGATCGGGCCCGATGGAAGGAGCTCAATCGGCTTACCACTCCTGCTGACCAATGGCGGTGTGTCATCAACCTGTATATGACAAAGAAAGTGAGTTACCAATGGAAAAAAGACAGTGAAGAGATTGAAGCATCGGTATTAAAGTACTTACAGTGTTATCAAGTACTTACAGTGTTATCAGTGAAGAGATTGATCTACTAGTGGGTCGATCATGCCACGGTACGTGAGAGCCGATCTACAAAATAGGTGTTCTTTCCATTCTTCCCACCACTATTTGTATGTCTGAGTGATGAAGAGAGCTGGAATCCAAGCCGATAGATCAACATCTGTATCAGCATTCGGTGGAAGTTGGGCTACTCTGATCCACTCGAGATGGCTAGTGATAGTTTCCCTTGGCTTTATCACATCGGCGTAGCAGAGTGCAATCGGCAGTTGGCCGAAAGCTAGTTGGCGAGCTAGTGCCGATGGGTTATAAAACTCATAGGTCAGATTGGAAGCTTTCCCACTACCGAAGAAGTTCAATGGTATGGCTCTTGGGGTAATGATTGCCATCATCACATCACAGTCCTTGTTAACAGCATCATTGAAGGGGCGGAAAGTCAAGGAAAATATGGTATCTGGGTCTTCATAAGGCATCCATGCCCGCTGTTCTCTGGTCAGACACTCATACAGAGTTTGGAAGAATCGGCTAACCTGGTCTGTGTTGCCACCTATGCCAGGCAAAACTATGGCAGCTTCTCCAAAGTTCAGAGGGGAACGAGTTGCCGATTCTTCTTCATCTAGTTCATAATCCTCGGCTACATCCCTGGCGAAGCGCTGTGCAAAGAGATCGAACTCAAGGTGCTTGTGCATGTGGAGACTAAGCCACATATTGATAAACCACCAGGGACCCCCTAAGTTGCCGATGGGTTGACCAAGAAGTAGTTTCTAGGCTACCTGGTGGAGGAGATGATAAGCCGAGCCAAGCAAGTATCGGCCAAGAGGAAATCAGCCACCATTGGCTAGTCTTTCTGCTGCCGATAAGTAAACAGAAGTTGGTCTTGCCGATCGGCCACAGAATATGAATTTATCTAGCCACATGTTCAGAAAAGTGGTTTGTTCCATTGCATTAACTGGGCCTGTTCTTCGGTACTTCTGGATGTACCCTGACCAACCGCCGATAGCCCGAGTTTCCACCTTAGCACTTGGTTTGGTGTCAAATAGGTGGGTGGTATCGGCAGCGGATATATCTAAACCGGTGAGCATAAGCACATCGGCAAGTGTAGGAGAAGCAGGGCCATGGCCAAACACAAAAGCATTGAGCGTGTCTGACTAAAAGTATGAGGCAGCTATCAGTAGTGACTCATTTCTCTCCATATCGGCAAGAGACAATCTAATGCACTGATCCAGTTTCCGTTCACCCCATTGGACCTCATTTGAGTTACTGACTCTCAGGAACCAACCCTTCCATCCCTTGATAGGACTGGGCCAGGAACGGAAAGCGTCTATCCATAGATCTAAAGAAAAATTCTCGGCTCTAAAAGGGATTCTGTTTGTCTCTGCGTTTATAAGATCAGTGGAATCCAAGTTTCCTAGTGGACCAAGGCACTGGAGATGGGGTTGATCGGTAGGAATAACAATCTTATCGGCCAAATCATAGAAATTTTTTGGGAGTGAAAAGAAGAACAAAAAGAAAAAAGGTTTCGGTAAGACAGATTGCGAATGAACACGGGTACAGTAAAAGTGCAGAAGAAAGGGCAGTACGCTGACCTAAGGAAAGACGAAGTTGATGGCCATATCCTCATGGGGAAGAAGATCAAAAACTTGGGGGTTGTTGGAGGAAGTTCTTGCTGAAGTTCGTGGAGCTCTCGAACAGTGCCGCCGCTAGGAAAGCAAAGTTGGGGCTGTAGAATGATGCGATGGAGAAGGAGTACCCAAGAAGGAAGTATTTATAGGACAAAACGGGCAAGGGCAAATTTGACTTATCTCTTCGCCGTATCCGTGAAATCCGAGAGTATTCAGGTGGATATGGTAACTGTTCGCACGGTAATCAAGGGATTGCGCAGGCGATTTGACAGGAAGCGGTCATGATCTGGAGATATTTCACTGTGCGGGATTTCTTGGTCGATCCATCGGCAGTTCCCTCTAACGGTAATATTGCCGATGGGCGCATAAAGTGGAGAGATCCGGTTTGGAAGGATGAGGAATTCGAGGAACCTACAGGAGAATCGGGCCAAGGTTGTTCAGATTTAAATGGTCGGTAACCAAATTGGGAGAATTAATTGCGGAAAGGCATCATTACTGCAGAGAATTTTGGAGCATTAATGATTTTATACTCCAAAATTGGGGGGCATGTGTTGACACCGTTTTTGGACACATACCTAGGGGCCAATAGAGTATAGATCGGCAGGTGGAACAACGGTAACTAGTCTGCAGAAGAGTTGCCGATGAGGATAGTTGCCGATGAAGAGACGATTGAATATGACTAAGTCTAGAGGTGGTGACGTGTTCTTCCCGATGATCAATATTGGTGTTTGCCGATGGCCATAACAGGAAGACTGCCGATTACTCTGAAGGAAAATGTGGAGGTTGTCGATTGATCTGTGGCAGTGTCCCGATCAGTTACAAGGGGGTAGTTTTATGTTTTCCTTAGTTATTTAGATTCGTTTTGTATACGGATTCTGTTTAATTTGGAATTCGAGTCCTAGTCGTGTCTGATTGTAGCTCTTTGAGCAGGGTATAAATGTAGACCCTTGGGCCTTGTGATGATCTACCTATCAATCAATCAAACACAAGTTTTTACTCATATTCCAGCATCTACTTTTTCGATGACTTCTTCATATTTTCCTTTTTACTACGAGCTCTTAGGAATTCATCGACTTAAGCTCGGCGTATTCTCCAGTTCCGCGTGAGTAACTCTTGGCCGTGACATCTGGGTGCATCGCTGTTGTCAGGACCAAAGTATTCGAGTTACCACCTTTGCCGATAGTAAGGTCAAATCGGCTGACACGCCTTAACGTTTGAATCGGATATTAGCCCTTTGTGTTTGCAGATCAGCTTTTGCACCAACAGGACGCTTGTTGCCGTGCTCCTGCGTCGCATGGGAGGACCATTGGTCGCTCTACGTACATCTGGGTGTATGGACATATTGTCCTGGCAAGCGACGCCGCGGCGTTGTCCAGACCGAACGGCAGCGCTCTTCTTGGGGCGAACAACCCGTGCGGGAGTAGCGTCGTGGAGGATGAGAGTGCGCAAGGCGCGCCGTCTCCCAACGTTGTCACGCGATCCTCGTGGCGTCGGGCCGTCATACCCGCGGTTTCGGCGCGCGGGGCTGTCGGCTCCTGCGTCACCACCCGCCTGGCACAAACTGGCGATCGTGAGGAGGCGGAGGAGTGATGGTGGCGCTGTCCACGCCTCTTCTTGGGCGGGGAGGCATGGTGGCGAGGTCGTCTCGGAGCCCTCAATCGTGCTGGCGCAATGCGAGCTCCTCCCGGTCCTTTGACCGAGAGCAGGATCATGTCATAACCGAAACCAGTGGACATGAACTCGAGGCTCCCGAACCAAGACACCGTGGAGCGCGGAATCGGTGAAGCGAGAGTGGCCATCTAGAAAGAGATGGGAAATCGGTGAAAAACACGCAGGACCCCTACCTGGCGCGCCAACTATCGGTGTTTTCCCCCCGGTCGGTCACACCAACGAGTAAAACTAGTGCGTGTTCCCCTTTCTAGATGGTGATGCAAGAAAAGACACAAGGATTTATCCTGGTTCGGGCAAGAGAAGGCCCTACGTCCAGCGGGGGGAGTGTTTGTATTATCTTGCACCTAAGTGCTTGTACAGGGGCGAATAAAGGCATGGTATGGATGGAGATGGAGTATGGTTGCTCTACTACATATGACTTGTGTTTTTTGTATCCGCTCCTGGGCCTCCCCTTTTATAGTTCCAAGGAGAGGCCAAAGTTACATGTATAGGTGAAAGAGTAGGGGACGATGGGGGTATGGCACACTGACCCAGTCGAGGCCTCCATACCGGCGTGGCCTCGAGCCGTCTTGTCTTGGTACCTTGATGATGATTACGTGTGCCCCTGAGTCCTGCTCCTGTGCGCCGTCCTGAATCGGTTTATCCGTTGCACGCTTGTACGTTGTGGTGGCTGCTGCGTCAGAGTGGTTGGGGCGCCGTCCTTTATCGCCCGACTCTTCTCTGGGAAGGTAATGTGCCTGCTCGAGGGTCAGGTGCCGCGCAAAGCTTTGCTAAACGGAGCACTGACTTTTGGCATCTCGAGGGTGGTCTTGACAGGACGTTCCAACCACCTTGCTGTGCCCTGCCATAATCTAGCTCGTTTGGTGGGGAAAGCTGCAAAAAGAACGATTGGACGGGTGCTGGTTCCCTATCACGCTTCCCGTGACTGACAGGTTAGGTGAGAACACACTAGGTGCATTAAATGCCCTGGTTCCCGTGACCACGTTAGGCGGCGGACAGCATCCTGGCGCTCGAGGTCTTTCGATTCGTACGAGCCTGTTTCCGTATTCGACGGTCGCTATTTGGTCGAGCTCCATTCGGTTCGCACGATGCTCTTTCCGTGTCCGAGGCTATGGACAACGAAACCCGTTCATGCGGCAAGGGGGCATCGAGTCAGGGGCCTCGATTTACGTACGGGTGCTCTCGTCATGTGCATCAGTTAGGTTACCCCTTACTGATATCCTTGACACTACTGTTGGTGCCTCTTGCCAGCCACTCTATCGTCAGTAGTCGGCGCTGAACGGTTCTGATCCTCGTCGCTGCTGGTGTATTGGTAACACCGAGCAACGTTGTCTGCCGGTAGATCCACCCTAGTCGGATGGTCCATACCGGGTGCCAGCGACACATACACCATAGACCGGTCAATATCTCTAATGTGTGATACAAAGGCGACAAGTCATCAGCCAAAGAGTACGGTATTCTACAACATTACAAATAAACCATGATCTTAATTTACCTTAGGGGCTGGTCGACCCAGCTTGAAGGCAAGCATCTGATCGTCGCTTCGCGTGAAGCTACTGTCAGCCAGGTTGAATAACTCGTTGATCCTCCACTGGATCTCTGGCTTTTCCAAGTTATCCCGGTGCATCCTGGTCGAGTCTTGCCTACCTTGGTACTCATACGCCGAGTGCACCCTCCTCTGGCAAGGCATGACTCGGCAGCTGAGGAAGTTTCTGACCACTCCTGGCCCGTCCAGTCGTGACCAGTCGATCAGGGTCATCAGCTCCGACACCTGACCAGTGTACTCTGGCCGATCCGTCCAGCTAACTCTCTTCTCGGGGATGTAGCCGATGTCGCAGAATGTGGTGCTGCCCGGTTCCTCCCTGATGTAGAACCACCTCTTGTACCACTCAGTAAGGGAGGTGTTCCAGGGGCAGCTGAGATACCGGTTCTTCATCCCGTCACGGAGATTGAGGTATACTGCACCTGCAATCTTTGAGCCTTCGACTGCTCATTTCTTCCTCAAACAGAATAAGTTGCAGAAAAGGTCAAAATGCGGCTCAATGCAAACAAACGCCTCACAATGGTGAATGAAGGTTGCAATCAGAAGAATGGAGTTGAGGTGTAGATTGCAGATCCCGATCTCATAGTAAAGCAACAACCCTTGAAGAAATGGATGAACTGGTACCCCAAAACCCCTCTTGAAAAAATCCTCGAAAACGACAATCTCACCGGCGCGGGATCAGGGTAACTCTCTCCTTCCGGCGCTCTCCAGCCGCCGAGCTCCTGGTTGTGCAGAAGCCCCATCTCGACGAGGTCGTTGAGGGACCTCGTGTTGCTCCGAGATTTCTTCCACTCTTTGGCCATCATCTTGGCCCTCTTCTTCGTGTCGCGCTTCGCCATTTCTTCTTTGCAGAAAGCTCTGAGCTTGGACTTAAGGGCTTGAGGGTGCTGAGGAAGACGATGGCAGGATGCTAATACGCGACTGCTGGGTAAAGAATAAGGGTACGTTTTTGGGCCCTTTATAACAAGCAAACCCATCCTTCCCACTTCCCACATTTTGGGGAAGTGGGCGGTTTTCACAGCGGAGGTGGCGTTTGGTCTTTCAAGGCCAGTCACAGTAAATCTGGTGGCCTTACTAACATGATTGTTGGTTTCCTTTTCTTGATTTGCGCGATAAGAGGCTGTGCAGTTTGCAGGCACCCCTTTTTATGCAACAGACTGACAATATAGCGTGGTGTCTCATCACATCACAATATAATGAAGCGGTGTGGTGTTCTTCAATTCAAAATAATTAATTAACTTATTTGGATTTGCTTGAAAGACCGGGGACTGTACCGACCACCGAGCACGATACGCTCGGGGACTGGTTGACTAGTACGTTCATTCGTATACAGCGCGGCTGCACCGACCATCGAGCATGAGACGCTTGGGGACTGGTGGACCTGCTCGATTAATCAAAAGTCCAGGGACTATACTATCGACGAAAGCTAGTCGGCAGTCTACCTTGGGGTATACCCACGGTAGTAGTTTATCAGTAGACGGTGCGCAAGCTATGAACTCGATAGTGACGCAAGACACAGACACGGTTTTTATCCAAGTTCGGCCGCCGTGTGGGCGTAATACCTACGTCCTGTGTCTGATTGTATTGAATTGCGTTGAGATGAATTGCCTAGGGGGGTCCCTTGCCTCTCCTTATATAGTCCAGAGGGCAGGGTTACAGATATGAAAACTAATCCTAGTCGGTTACAATTGCCACAGATAGTGCGATATTGATTCCTATTCTAACCGACTGGAATCCTGCTTGATCTCCGCGTCTCGTTTCCTTACGTGAAACTCTGAACAGTTGGATCAAGCCTCAAACTGTCTTCGTGATTGGCCAAGCCTCCTGGCCCAAGTCCAGCCGTAAGGGTATAGGGGTTTATACGCCCACAGTAGTCCCCGAGCACCATGTATTGTGATGTAACACACCGCCTTGAGCTTCTTCGACCAGTGAAACTTGACGTCTTCAATAAGCAGCGAAACCGCCCAAGCAAATGCGACGGTATTTCGCCCAACTTCAACATCAATCGTCGAGGAAGCAGGTTCTTCGAAGAATGTATGGTGCTCTTGAGAAAAAAGTTTTCTTCCCTGGTGAAGTGTGCCCACTTTACTTTTCAAAAAATCCCAGATTATCGAAAAGCAAGCATGTTCACCGCAAGGTGAAGTGTGCCCACTTAGTCCCCGAGCCTGGTTGTAGGTGACGTAGACACGCCAGGGTCAAAAAAGTCTTCATAGAAATTCCAAAACTAAGATGCATCGGCAGATGCATCGTACCGATGTAGTCCCCGAGCTTGCTGGAAGGCGAAGTATGAGCCTTGTAGCAAGGTCTAAAAAATTGAATTTTACCAGTCCCCGAGCATATCATGCACATCTGCGACCGAAAAGACTAATCGACCAGTCCCCGAGCATATCATACTTGTCTGCAATGGAACAGACTCATCGACCAGTCTCTGAGCTCTCAAAATTGTGGGTTGGTCAACCAGTCCTCGAGAGTATAGTACTCGGTGGTCGGTACAGTACACAAACTCTCAAATTGGTGGGCTGGTCGACCAGTCCCCGAGCATATAGTGCTCGGTGGTCGGTACAGTCCCCAGGTATGTCATACACAGTCCTCCACCAGTTGTACTTGTCTTTTGGAAAAAGTAGCTCGCCACATTAATACGTGATGTGACAGGGCATCCTGGCGTATTGTCAGACGGTTGCGTAAAAAGGTGCGCCTGTTAACTGTGCAGCCGCTCTTTGCGTGGTTCAAGAAAAGGAAACCACCAATTATACAGAAAAGCCACCATATTAACTGCTGGTAATTATTGAAAACCGAAACGCCGCATCCGCCGTAGGGCCCGCCCACTTCCCTAGAATGTGGGAAGTGGAAGAGGTGGAGCTGTTGTTATAAAAGGCTCAATGCAGCGCCAATATTCTTTACCCTGCTTTTGCCTACAAACCTTCTGCTCTTGCCATTCCTGCCTTCTACAACCTCCACCTTTAATCGTCCAGCTCGAAGTTTTTTCTACAGCATCAATGGCGAAGAGTGACTCAAAGAAAAGGGCCGATCTGATGGCGAAGGAGTGGAAGAAGTCCCAGAGCAGCACGAGGTCCCTCAACGACCTCGTCGGAATGGGTCTACTTCATAACCAAGAGCTCCACAGTTGGAGGGCGCTGGAAGGGGAAAGCTACCCCGACCCCCGTGCCGGTGAGATTGTCGTTTTTGAAGATTTCTTCAAAAGGGGCTTTGGGATTCCTGTCCATCCTTTCCTCCAGGGCCTTCTTCTTTACTATGAGATCGGGATTTGCAACCTGCACCCAAACTCTATTCTTCTCATCTCCACCTTTATTCATTTGTGCGAGGCCTATGTTGGAATAGAGCTGCACTTCGACCACTTTCGCTATCTTTTTTGTCTGAGGAAGAAAGGGGCAGTTGGAGGCTCCAAGATTGCAGGTGGAGTATATCTCAATCTGTGTGATGGGATGAAGAACCGGTACCTCAGCTGCCCATGGAACACTTCTCTCACCAAATGGTACAAGAAGTGGTTCTATATCAGGGAAGAGCTGAGCAGCGCCACGTTCTACGACGTGGGCTACATCCCCGAGAAGAGGGTCAGCTGGACGGACCGCCCGGAATTCACTAGGCAGGTAGCAGACCTAATGAGCCTGGTCGACTGGTCCCGCTTAGACGGGCCAGGAGTGGTCGGGAATTTCATTGTGCGTCGGGTGATGCCCTGCCAGAGGAAGGTACACTCAGCGTACGAGTACGCGGGGAACCAGGACCCGACCAGAATGAGCCCTGATGGTTTGGAGAAGGCGGAGGTGCAGCAGCTGATGAACGAGCTGTTCAAATTAATAGATGACAACTTCGTTTGAAGCAGTGATTGGATTCAGGCCTTCAAGCTGGGACGACCAGCTCCTAAGGTAAATAAATAATGTTATTGACTAGTATTGCTATTTGAGTACTGTTTCCTCCTAGTTGATGACTTGTCGTTGGTTCTATTGCAGATTGGAGACGTTGACCGGTGCACAGTGTACGTGTCGCTGGCACCTGGTATGGAGAATCCTGCGGGGATGGACCGGCCAGAGGATAGGGTGGCGGGGAAAAGGCCAATAGCTGTGGATCCATCTCCTGCAGAAGCGCTGCCGGCGGAGACCAGCCAAGCTCCGAAGCGTCGTCGGCTCGTGAGGATCACCGACGACGAGGAGGAGGAGGAGGAGGCTGCACCCTCTTTGGTCCAAAAGCCGCACAGTCGTCCAGACGTCGCACCGGCCACTACTGGTCGGGTGACCAGTGACCCTCCTGCCCCACACGCCGAGCCAACGCGTCTTGGAGAGACAAGGGCGGCAGCGGCTACTGGTAGGACCAGAGGAGGTTCTTCACAGCAACGCACAGGCGCTCCGATCTGTAAGTTTTTTCAATCTCATTTTTGCACTTCCTCCTATTTGTGTTTTGTATTGTTGCTGTGGCTTTTGACATTTGTAAAATGTCATAATTTTGTAAGTGCGGCGTCTGACGTTGATCCCGACAACGTTGCTGGCCAGAAGACAGCCGAGCCGGCGGTTGTCGTCGAAGACGCAGTGCAGCAAACCACCCAGGAGCAATCCGAGGAGCAGCCCATGGTGGTGACCGTGGCTGAGAGTGCCGAGGAGCACCCAACTCCAACAGGGACCGGAGCGAGCACCCCTGCAAGGGAAGATGAGGCTGCGAGGATGCCTCCCCCGAGCAGTGTTGCGGAGGAGGAAGACAGAGCTCCGACTCCCCCGCCTGCTGAAGAAAGGAGGGTCCCAACTCCACCCCGAGCGGAGGCCTCTTCGCCAAAGGGCTCCCCTGGCCGGGATAAAGGTCCAGTGATACCTGTGACCACGACTGGGGGAAGCGCAGAAGGCGAGGAAACTCAAGCGGCCTCCGACGACGAAGTTGAAACAATCCAAGGTGAAGACGAACGAGATGGGTGCTCAGGAAGAGCGCCTGCTCGATCTCAATCGGCGACTAGCCGACAGGGATCGGGAAAGGAAAGGCCAGTCATGCATTCCGAATAGTCGTATATAATCGCATAGTCATTTTTGTTGACCAGGAATTGCTCCTACAGACTTGGAGGAGGAGGTTGCACGCCTCCGTCAAGAAAAGGAGAGGCTCGACCAGGAGCGTGCTGGTGCGCTGGAGACTGGGCGCCGAGCAGACGAAGAGCTAAGGAGCAAGAGTCGGGAGTTGTCTATGTAGAACCGTGTCACCCTCTTTTTTTGATTACTCAACGTTCCTTTTCTTGTGTTTATACTGACGTCCTGCTCGGTTCATAGTGCTTAAAGTCAATACCAAGAACACCTCGACGAGCTGATCAAGGACCGGGACTCCTGGAAGACCAACTGCATCAAAATCTAGAAAGGAGTGGCCCCGGTCCTCGACTTGATCAGCCCTGAGCTTCCTGAAGACCAGCCCAGCGCACCAAAGCTGAGCCCGGTAGAGAAGGCGCAACGAGCGTGGGACTGGCTTCAGCAGTTTGTCAGGGACGCCAGGGAGTTTGTCGGTGCGCATGTCCTTAGCATGGTGCGCGCCCACTACCCCTTGGTCGACTTGTCCTGACTGGAGAGGGGGTATCCCAAGGAGGTGGGTCCGCAGGAGGCAGACAACCTTCGTGTTGGTCTGCTCGATCTGTCATCAACGGTGATCGGCGACATCAACCTTTGCAGGACGGCAACCCCCCTAACCAGCCCGGGTCAGATAGGTCGGCCAGGGAGTTGTCAGGGGCGTCCATTGCGGGAGATGGGCGGTCGACGCCTGCGGTCTCGACCAGCCAGACGCCGGTGGCCCCGACCCCTTCGACTGGACAGCAAGGCCATGCGGGTGATCAGCCCGAGCAGTAGGCCTGTAGAATAGTCTGTAGGATTAGACTAGGGACCGCCCAGAGGGGTGTTTATTGTAAACTTTGTATATAAAGTTTGTAATAAAGGTTGATTTATCATAACCATGGTTTTGAGCGCTGCAATATTGTCTGAGTGATGTATCAGTGAGTTGGGTTAATAACCCTTAAGGACCTTCGTCGTAAAATAAGATTGTGGCACTTGCCGAAAGTTCTGCATATAAAAGAAGTATATAGCAAGAAAGAAAAATTTTATTACTACTGATCATAAGAGATTTACAAATGAAATTTACTGGAACTTATGGATAGAAATGGTGCAGGTTGTCTATGTGCCAAGAGTTTGGCAGGCGTGTTCCGTCTGGGTACGCCACGAAGGGTCCTTCCCAAGGTGTGGATAACTTGTGCGTTCCTTCTTGGCTTGTTTCCCACTTGAGTACCAGATCACCGACCATGAAGGAACATTCTTTGACGTTCCTATTGTGATACCGCCTAATGGCTTTGAGATACTTTGCTATTCGAAGGCACGAGATTAGGCGCTTTTCTTCTGTGCAGTTGATTTCAAGCTCTCTGGCATGGTCAGCCGAAGACTGGTCGAAATGTTTGACTCTTGGAGATCCGAAGGTCACGTCGGACGGTAGCACTACTTCGGTGCCGTAAACCATGATGTAGGGTGATACACCCGTGTTGCGACTAGCCTGTGTTCGGAGACCCCAGACCACAGTCGGTAGCTCCTTCATCCATCGTCCTAGTGCTCTGTCGTTCTCGGTGTACAGCCTTTTCTTTAGAGCATCGATAATCATTCCATTCGCTTGCTCTACTTGACTATTGGTGCGTAGGTGAGCTACCGACACGTACTTTATGACTATGCCCCTATCATCGCAGAAGTCCCAAAATGTAGTGCCAGTGAACTGAGTGCCCAGGTCAGTGATTATGCTATTAGGGATCCCAAATCTGTGTATAATTTGATTGAGGAACTCCATAACCTTCTCGGAGGTTGCTTTGAGTAGCGGCATGTACTCGATCCACTTCGAGTATTTGTCGATTAGTACGAAGACGAACTTGAAGTTGCCGGGGGCCAGCTTAAATGGCCCAATCATGTCAAGACCCCAACAGGCGAAAGGCCATGACGACGGAATAGTTTGAATCTTGTGGGCAGCCACATGGGTCCTCTTGGCGAAGAACTGGCATCGTTCACAATGTCGGACCAGTTTCTCGGCGTCGGCGACCGCGGTTGGCCAGTAAAAACCTGCTCGAAAGGCCTTCCCGACCATTGTTCTGGAGGCAGCGTGGTTGCCGCAGGACCCGACGTGTATGTCATCTAAGAGCTTGATGCCATCATCTTGGGATATGCATTTGAGCAACACTTCAGAACTTGCATTCTTTCGCATAACTTTAGCATCAACCAGTATGTAATTCTTGGACCACCGGATGAGGTGCTCGTTCTCCGTTTTATCTTGAAAACCCGATCCATCCGATATATACTTGATGAAGGGAGCGCGCCAATCATGGCTGTTGGTTGTCGGAGTAGTGTCGTCTATGAGCATTGCCTCATTGGGTTGCTTTTCGACCAGGTCTGTACCGACACTTGGCGCGTGGATGTCCTGAACAAAAACGCCTTGCGGAATCTGGGCCCGAGATGACCCTAACTTTGACAACGCATCCGCTGCGTGGTTCCTATCCCGGACCGCGTGGATGTATTCTATGCCGTAGAAATTGGATTCCCATTTCCGAATTTCTTTGCAATACAGGTCCATCTTTTCGTGGGTTGTGTCCCATTCCTTGTTTCACTGGTTAATGACCAGGGCAGAGTCACCGTGGACATAAAGGCGTTTGACTCCCAGTTTGACGGCCAGTCGTATGCCATGTAGGCATGCTTCGTACTCGGCGACGTTGTTAGATGCCGGAAAGAGGATTCTAAGGACATAACAAAGCTTGTCCTTGTTAGGCGATATGAAAAGTTTTTCAGCACCGGCGCCATTGATGTTTAGAGACCCGTCGAAGAACATTGACCAGTGGTCGGAAGTGTCTGAAGGGGGGGCTCGTTGAGGTCCGTCCATTCTGTGATGAAATCGACCAGGGCCTGGGACTTGACGGTAGTGCGGCTCTAGAAATCCAGGGAGAATGGGCACAATTCCATTGCCCATTTTACAATTCTGCCGTTAGCGTCCTTGTTGCGCAAAATGTCCCCCAGAGGGAAACTGGTGGTTACCAAGACCCGATGACCGTCGAAGTAATGCTTCAGCTTTCTTGAGGTTATCAGGATAGCGTAAATTAACTTTTGTATCTGAGGATATCTGGTCTTGGATTCATTTAGGACTTCGCTTATGAAGTAAATAGGTCTCTAGACTTTGTAGACGTGGCCTGGCTCGTCCCGCTCGACCACCAATGCCGTGGAGACGACCCGATCGGTTGCTGCTATGTAAAGGAGCAAATCCTCGTTAGGTTGAGGCGCCGTGAGGACGAGTGGTGAGGTGAGGAAAGTTTCAAGCTCGGTAAACGCAGCTTCAGCTTCCTCTGTCCAGGAGAATTTTTCCGACGCCTTTAGAAGTTTGAAGAAGGGAAGGTCCTTTTCTCCCAGTCTAGAGATAAACCGGCTCAGAGCAGCCATACATCCGGTGAGCTTTTGAATATCCTTAACATTCCTGGGTGGTCGCATATCGAGCATTGCCTTTACTTTTGAAGGATTCGGCCATATGTCGTCGCGGCTGATGACGTTGCCGAGTAGTAGTCCAGAGGGGACCCCAAAGATACATTTTTTGGGGTCAAGTTTCCATTTGTATTTATTTAGCGCCTTAAAGGTTCGGTCTAGGTTGTCGATTAGAGTGCTTGCGTCCCTTATTTTGACGACAACGTCGTCTACATAAGCCTCGATGAGGTCGTCACGAATCTCGTTGTGGAGGCATTGCTGAATAGCCCGTTGATAAGTAGCTCCAGCATTTTTGAGTCTGAAGGACATGGTCGTGTAGCAATACGCACCGAAAGGAGTGATAAAAGATGTTTTGATCTGATCGTCTTCCTTTAGCGAGATCTGGTGGTAACCAGAGTAGCAATCTAGAAAGGAGAGGAGTTCGCATCCGGCCGTCGACCACCTCGTCGATGCGAGGGAGACCAAAAGGATCTTTAGGACAGTGTTTATTGAGATCAGTGTAATCAACGCACATTCTCCATTCATTGTTCTTTTTTCTTACAAGAACCGGATTAGCGAGCCAGTCGGGATGATACACTTCTTTAATGAATCCGGCTGCTAGAAGCCACGTTATTTCTGTCCTAATAGCCTCCTTTTTGTCACGAGCGAACCGTCGTAGCTTCTGCTTGATAGCTCTTGCGGTCTTCCTGACGTTTAAGGAGTGCTAGATTAGGTTTCGTGGGACGCCGGGCATGTCTGCGGGTTTCCATGCGAAAACGCTCATGTTGTCCCTTAGAAACCTGACGAGCGCGTCTTCCTATTTAGGGTCCAGATTGGCCCGGATGAGGGCCATCTTCTCGGGGCTGCCGTCGACCAGCTGTTCCTCCTTGTGCTCTTTGGACTTTGAATTTTTCCTCGGAGTCTCCTGCTCGGGTAGTCGAAGCTAGTCGGGTGTGAAAGAGCATCTAGGCCCTTAGTGATTTCGGTGATTAATGACATTGTTGATTACTATGACTAACGTGTGTTTTGTAGAGGCAAAGTCATAGGTAAGGTCATGGTAAATAGGTACTCGATGGACAGGGACGTACATGCCAACTTAATAGTGGAAATCGTTTCGGTTTTCAAAGGATGGAAGGACATCGTCGAGACTAGACTAGGTCTAAGTGCCATATGGTGAAGAAGGGCACTTAGAGTAGTTTAGGACTTTGTTTTCCTTTGACCGTACTATTAAGAGGGGCTTTGATCTAGTAGCTTGACTTAGGCAAGGCTTTAGGTTTAGGTGTGGTGCACACTTGGTGAACCTAGCACTAGGCAGCTCAGAGACAGTCCTTAGATCGAGAGGAACCTACTTCGTTTTAGAGCGATCGCGTTTCGACGAAGTTTGGGTGCCCAAAGGGGCACCGGACGCTCTGTGAGTGCGTCCGGTGAGGTCTTTAGCCATTAGAACAGGCTGGTGCTTAGGGTTAGGCACCGGACGCTAGCACCGGACGCACCGGGTAGCGTCCGGTCCCTTACCCAGGGAGCTTGCAAAGTTCCCCTGAGCACCGGACGCTAGCACCGGACGCACCGGGTAGCGTCCGGTCCCATGCGCAGGGAGTATGTAAAGTTTCCCCAAGCACCAGACGGTGCACCGGACGCTGGGAGTTAGCGTCCGGTGACCTGTCAGAGAGAAGTACAGTTAGCCGTTATGTTACACCGGACGCTCGGTGCAGTGCGTCCGGTGCAACATAATGTGCGTCCGGTGACCCCGTTTTCAGTGGAAAATGGTTGGCCGGCCTTTGGACTTTGTGGATAGTATTTATATTCCTCCATCTCGTCCATGAGAGCTCTCTTGCCCATTTGAACATCAGAGAACCTTGTTGTGGAGCAAGAGAGTTGCAAGAGCCTAGAGAGGATTGAGATTTGAGTGATTTCGTGAAAGAATCCTCCCCTAGTGAGTTCCAAGAGTCAAGTGTGCATCCATCACTCTCTAGAGCCTTGTTTGGGTCAAGTGAGAGTTCTTTGCTTGTTACTCTTGGTGATCGCCATCACCTAGACGGTTCGGTGGTGATTGGAGGCACGAAGACCACCCGGAGTTCTTGTGGGTGGCTCGTGTCAAGCTTGTGAGCGGTTTTGGGCGATTCACCGCGACGGAGTGTCGAAGAATCAGCCCGTAGAGAGCACTTGGTCCTTGCTCGGACCAAGGGGGAGCAAGACCCTTGCGCGGGTGCTCCAACGAGGACTAGTGGAGAGTGGCGACTCTCCGATACCTCGGCAAAACATCGCCGAGCACTTTCTTCCACTACTCCTTTGCTTTCTAGCTTTTACTCTGTGTCTTTTACTTTCTTAGAATTGCCATGCTAGAATAGGATTAGAACTAGGCTGCAAAACTTTTTATCCGGTAGCTCTCTAAGTCACACTAGGCACAAGGGGTTGAATTGGAGCTTATAGGTTGCATAAATTTTTAGAGAAGCCCAATTCACCCCCCCTCTTGGGCATCTTGATCCTTTCAATTGGTATCGGATCCTTTCAATTGGATCCTTTCAATTGGCCAAGAACCACATCTTTAGAGGTCTTTGCAAAGAGGTGTTTAACCGTGTTCGGAGCCACAAAACAGCCCATGAACTTTGGAAGGAACTTTGTGCGCTCCATGAGGGATCAATGAGTGAACGCGAGGAACGCTATCACTTAGTGATGAACAAGCTTAACACTTTTGAAATGCTTCCCAAAGAAAATGCTAATGAAATGTATTCTCGCTTGAATGTCATTGTAGAGGAGCCAAATGGACTTGGACTCACTCAAATGAGTGCGGCGGATGTAGCAAGGAAGATACTATGTGTGCTTCCCATTGAGAAATATGGGCACATAGTAACGGTGCTTCATCAAGGAGATCTTTCCACCGCTACACCAACCGCCATATTGGGGAAGATCAATGCTCATGAGATGTATATGCACTTGAACCCCCAAGATGGCTCCTCATCGGCCAAGAAGGAGAAGAAGGACTTAGGACTCAAGGCTTCTCACAAGGGCAAGACCAAGAAGATTGATGTTGAGTCATCAACTTCAAGTGACGATGATGCATCTATTGCCCTCTTGGTGAGAAGAACCACAAAGATGTTGAAGAAGCTCAACAAGAATGGAGTCAACTTTGACTCTAAAAAGAAAAAGTTCTTCACAAGTAGCAAGAGGAAGCCCATCTCCGAGATGGATTGCTACAATTGTGGTGAGCTTGGTCATCTTGCTCATCAATGTCCAAAGCCCAAGAAGGACAAGTGCAAGAAGAAGAACAAAGAACAAGATGACTCAAGTGATGATGAGAAGATTGACAAGAAGCAATACAAGAAGAAAGGTGGCAAGAAGAAGGAGCACTACAAGAAGAAGAATGGCAAGGCCTATATTGTTGGTGATTGGCTCACCGACATTGAGAGCTCAAGTGGTGACTCCTCCGGCAATGAAAGTGATGATGAGAAGGTTGCCGCCATTGCCATCGATGCTCCATCACCATCATCTTCACCTCAATCTACATCTTCTACACACCTATGCCTCATGGCTAAGGGTGACCGAAAGGTACAAAGTGAGGATGAGAGTAGTGAGAGTGATAGTGAATATGAATCACCTTCTTATGATGAACTTTTAAAATTGCTAAACAAGTACACTAAGGTCATAAGATAATCTAGAAGTGAAAATGAAAAGCTTGAACTTGAAAATGAAACACTTCTAGCAAAGCTTAAGTCTAGTGATGAGCTTAGAGATCAAAATGAAATCATGACCACTAAGCTCAAGGAGCTCAAACTCTCTCTAAAAGAGCTCAAAGAAAAACATGATAAACTTGAGAGTGTTCATGATGAGCTTATCACTAGATATAGAGCAATGAAAGAAGAGCTAACAACGCTAAAAGCAAACTATGACAACCTTGAGATTGCTTACGAACTTGCAATTGATGAAACACATGTTGCTACTAACAATGTTGCTAAGCTTGATGTAGCCACATCTTGTGATGACTTACTTGTGGAGAGCATAAGCAAATGTGTTGATTGCAAGGGCAAGAAAGTGGTAGTGGCTGAGAGTTATGAGGACACTATCAACCTCAAGGATGAAATTGTCATGCTCAAGAAAGAGTTGCAAGAACAAGCCAAGCACAAGACAATTGTAATTGAGTCACTTGATCAAGACAAGAAGCTTGCATATGACAACAAGTTACTCAAGGAAGAAAATCAATATCTCAAGCTTGGTTTGATGTATGACAAGCAAGAAGAAGATGAGACATTCATCTTGGATGAGTTAGCTAGCAACAATGACCCAATCATCAAGAAGTTAACTCAAGAGAACAACAAGCTCAAGAAAGAGAAGGAACACCTAACCATGGGGTTAGCAAAGTTCACAAAGGGGAAGGACCTTCAAAGTGAGCTTTTCATGAACACCGTCATGAAGATGGACAAGAGTGGGATTGGCTACAAGGCCCATCAAACTAAGCTCATCAAGTCACTAGCCACTCATGATCAACCAAGCAAGCCAAAGCCAAAGAGATGCTTTGAGTGTGGTCAAGAAGGACATTTTGCTCATGAGTGCAAGGCACCACTACCACCATCCTTGCCCAAGCATGCAAGACCATTTGCCTTCAATGCTCATTACATAGTAAGAAAAGACAAGTGTGGCAAGGTCAAGGTTAGCTTCATGGGGCCACCAAACAAGCAAAGGCCAAAGAAGATTTGGGTGCCAAAGCAACTAGTAGAGAAGGTCAAGGGCCTTAAGCATGTGTGGGTCCCTAAATCTCAAGCTTGATCTCTTGTGTGTAGGTGAACTACAAGACCGGTGGATCACATTGGGTAATTGATAGTGGTTGCACTCAACATATGACCGGAGACCCCCGGATGTTCACCTCTCTTGATGAAGATATTGACAACCAAGAGAAGATCACATTTGGTGACAACTCAAAAGGGAAAGTCAAGGGACTAGGAAAGGTTGCTATATCAAATGACAACTCCATCACCAATGTGCTCTATGTGCAATCTTTGAGTTTCAATTTGCTCTCGGTTGGACAATTATGTGACCTTGGATTTGAATGCCTATTCAAGAAGAAGGAAGTAATTGTGACAATGGAAGATGACAATGAAGTGATTTTCAAAGGCTTCTGCCACAACAACTTGTATGTGGTTGACTTTTCATCCGATGAAGTTGATGTCCAGACTTGCTTATTCACCAAGACTTCACTTGGGTGGTTGTGGCATAGAAGGCTAGCACATGTTGGAATGGGCACGCTCAAGAAGTTGATGAAGAAAGAATTGATTAGAGGCTTGCAGGATGTGACATTTGAAAAGGACAAGCTTTGTAGTGCATGTCAAGCGGGCAAACAAGTTGCAAACACTCATCCAACCAAAGCCTACCTCTCTACCTCAAGAGTGCTTGAGCTACTTCACATGGACTTGTTTGGACCAACCACATATGCTAGTCTTGGAGGCAACAAATATTGCTTGGTCATAGTTGATGATTTCTCCCGGTACACTTGGACATTTTTCTTGCAAGACAAGGCCGAAGTTGCATCAATTTTCAAGAAGTTTGCAAAGAATGCCCAAAATCAATTTGATGTGAAGATCAAGAAAATAAGAAGTGACAATGGCAAAGAGTTTGATAACACCAACATTGAAGAATATTGTGATGAAGTGGGAATCAAGCATGAGTTCTCCTCAACATACACACCACAACAAAATGGGGTTGTAGAAAGAAAGAACCGGACATTGATCACCTTGGCAAGAACAATGCTAGATGAGTATAACACTTCGGAGAAAATGTGGGCCGAGGCAATCAACACGGCATGCTATGCTTCAAACCGACTCTTTCCTCACAAGTTCCTAGAGAAGACACCATATGAGTTGCTCAATGGGAAGAAGCCCGATGTTTCACTCTTTAGAATGTTTGGGTGCAAGTGCTACATCTACAAGAAGCGCCAACACTTGGGAAAGTTCAAAAGAAGATGTGACATTGGCTACTTGGTTATCTATTCATCAAAGTCCAAAGCATATAGGGTCTTTAACCATGCCACAAACATGGTTGAAGAAACATTTGATGTTGAATTTGATGAAACTAATGGCTCCCAAGGAGCAAGTGACAATCTTGATGATGTAGGTGGTGAACCATTGAGGGATGCCATGAAGAACATGCCGGTGGGAGACATCAAGCCTAAAGAAGATGATGATGATGTGCAAGTCATTGAGCCACCATCCACCTCAAAAGGTCCACAAGATGAAGACAAGGATGTGAGAGATGCTCATGAAGACACTCAAGTCACCCATGAGCAAGCAGTGGCACAAGCACAAGATGTTGATTCTCCCCAACCAACCCCTCAAGTGGCACCAAGAAGAACATCACATCTCCTCCAAGATCACTCTCAAGATCTCATCATCGGGAGTCCATCACGTGGTGTAACTACTCGTTCTAGACATGCTTTATTTATTGAACATCACGCTTTTGTGTCTCTTGAAGATGAACCAAAGACTATAGAGGAAGCTCTTTGTGTTGCGGATTGGATCATGGCCATGCAAGAGGAGTTGAACAACTTCACTCACAACCAAGTATGGACACTTGAAGAGCGACCCAAAGATGCAAGAGTGATTGGAACAAAGTGGGTCTTCCGGAACAAGAAGGATGATCAAGGCAAAGTGGTGCGCAACAAGGCAAGACTTGTGGCAAAAGGCTTTTCGCAAGTGGAAGGTCTTGACTTCGGTGAAACCTTTGCACCGGTGGCAAGACTTGAAGCAATCTGTATCCTACTTGCATATGCATCTAGTCATGATATCAAGTTATTTCAAATGGATGTGAAAAGTGCCTTTTTAAATGGTTATATTAATGAGCTTGTCTATGTTGAGCAACCCCCCGGTTTTGAAGACCCTAGGTACCCCAAGCATGTCTACCGGTTGTCCAAGGCTCTCTATGGTCTCAAGCAAGCTCCTAGAACTTGGTATGAGAGGCTTAGGGACTTCCTCATTGAGAAGGGCTTCAAGATTGGGAAAGTTGACACAACACTCTTCACCAAGAAAATTAATGGGGAAATCTTCATTTGCCAAGTTTATGTTGATGATATTATTTTTGGCTCTACTAATGAAGATTTTTGCAAGGAATTTGGTGATTTGATGTCCAAGGAGTTTGAGATGTCCATGATTGGTGAGCTATCCTTCTTCCTAGGATTTCAAGTCAAGCAAATGAAGGAAGGGGTCTTCATCTCTCAAGAGAAGTACACACAAGATCTTCTCAAGAGGTTCAAAATGACAGACTGCAAGCCAATCAAGACTCCCATGGCATCAAATGGGCATCTCGACTTGGATGAGGGAGGTAACCCTATTGACAAGACTCTCTATCGCTCCATGATAGGTAGTCTACTCTACCTCACCGCATCTAGGCCCAATATCATGTTTAGTGTGTGTATGTGTGCAAGATATCAAGCAATGCCTATGGAATATCACATGATTGCCGTCAAGAGAATTCTTAGGTATCTAAAATACACACCTTGCCTAGGCTTGTGGTATCCCAAAGGTGCAAGATTCCAACTTGTAGGCTATTTCGATTCGGATTATGCCGGGTGCCGGATTGATAGAAAAAGCACATCCGGAGGGTGCCACTTCCTAGGTAGATCTCTTGTCTCTTGGATGTCAAAGAAACAAAATAGTGTTGCCTTGTCAACTGCCGAGGCGGAATACATTGCCGCCGGTGCTTGTTGTGCACAAATACTCTACATGAAACAAACTTTGCTAGACTATGGAGTAGTACTAGACAAAGTATCTTTGTTGTGTGACAACGAAAGTGCCGTAAAACTTGCAAACAACCCGGTTCAACACACCCGCACAAAACATATTGACATCCGCCACCACTTCCTTAGGGATCACGTTGCTAAAGGTGACATATCTCTAGAGAATGTGGGAACCGAAAATCAATTGGCGGATATCTTCACAAAACCCCTAGATGAAGCTAGGTTTTGTATGTTGAGAAATGAACTTAATGTCCTTGACATGTCTAACTTCATTAAAAGATAAAAGTTGTGTGTTAAAACTTGTAAATAACTTTTGCTTTGCATATCATGCATACTTAAACTAAAATTCAACTTGCATGTAGGGCTTGTCTAACATGGTTAAGATAACCCCTTTTTGTGTGTGTGAAAAAGCTTAACCTTGGATCAAACTTGACAAGCATTAGTTTACTTTCAAGTATTGCATTTCAACTCATATCCTTTGCATGCTTGTTGGTTGATCGTTTCTTTTCGGTTATTCGTTGAGCATCCGCTGTGTTCGTCCATAGATAGGGGGAGCATTCAAAGCTCATTGTGATTCCAACCCCTAGCCTTATGGCCATATGATGCTCCTTGATGCTTTCTCGAACTATTTTCTTAAAAATTACTAAGCCTATGGCTAAATATTTTGTGAAAATTTGAGGGTTTGAGAGAAGTCACTCATACCAGTTCCATTTTCTGTTTATTTGTGTGTTTTTGAAGATGGAACTTGGTTGGGTCAAAGTCGGACGTGGTGCTTAGTTGGAAAAGTGCTCAGAGGAGCACCGGACGATGCACCGGACGCTGCCTCTGAGCGTCCGGTGTGGTGAGTGTGCCAGATTGCACGCACCGGACGCAAGAATAGTGTTCCTGCAGCGTCCGGTGTGGTGCGTCCGGTGCTCACCTGGCGTGACCTGAAGCACCGGACGCTAAAGCCAGCGTCCGGTGCCCATCGTCCGGTGTGATGCATCTTTGCATACCTCTCTGCGCATGAGTCCGGTGGTCACCGGACGCGTCCGGTGCCACATTAAGAGCGTCCGGTGACCCCGCGGCGGGCGCATAAAGCCCGCGCCTAGAGGGTTTTGCGGGCGGTTTTCTTCCTTCTCTCCCGATTCTCGCCGAGCCGCCCGTGCCCTAGCCCGCAGGAACCGCCGCCGACCGCCGAGATTCCTCCTCCGGCGATCCCGTGCCATCTTCCCTGCGCCAGATCTGCCCAGGGATCTCTTCCCCATCCTTCTCCTCTCGCGCAGATCCATCTCGAGGGGATTTGAGGGATTGGGTGAGTTTCTCGATTGCTTGCCCTTAAGGTGTTTGAGTTTTTCGTTTCATTGGATTAGAAAAGGGTTCTTAACCTCGATCTTCCTCGTTAATCCTGTGCAGCACCATAAGGAAAGGGCTCGTGGTTTCCGGTGGTTGTCAATCAAAAGTTTTCATCCGGAACACGACTCGTCCGTGGATCGTAAGCCGTTCGCGTGCGTATCTTATCTATTCTTACGATCTATAGGATTGTCTCATCTCTAGTCGATTTGTTTTCTTATATATATCCTACCTTGTCGATTCCCTGCAGCGCGTTAATCTCCATTGTCAGTCGGTTGTTAGTCGGACACTTGTTTCGCAATGGCTCGTACCAAGAACGTCAGTGGTCCGACAGCTGGCTCAGGAGGTTCCCCAGGAGGCGATGGTGGAGGTGATCCTCCTGGTCGCCTATCAGTGGCAGAGAAAGGCAAGGGAAAGAAGCTGGCCACCAAGAAGCGCAAGGCCAGTGACAGAGATGCAGAGGTCGCAGAGGCAGTGGCAGCAGCAGCAGAGGCCGCAGAGAGAGGTGGTCGAGCAGGTGCTTTGAGGATTGGAGATGATCTTACGCCGCGACAGAGGCGTGCAGTGCTTGAGGCAGAGGCATTCCACAGATCCCCTCCAGGCACTATGACGATTGGAGGACAGAGGGTTAGGCTTGTGGTCAGGGATCCAACTCAGGAGGATCTACCCACTGAGATAGAAACCCAGGCAGAGGGTCCAGCATAGGAGCAGGAGCAGGAGCAGCCACTCAGGAGGTCGACTCGTGCTCGTACCCAGGCCGTTCCTCGGACTGGTACGCAGGGTCAGTCCACTTCCACAGCTCGTGCCACACCAGTGAGAGGCACACCAGCTTCTCGACCGAGGACAGTCAGGATCCACAGAGATCTCACTATTGTGTCGGCCAGGGAGATCCAGCAGCTGAGGTTTGTCCCGTTTCCCACTTGGTTTCCAGCTGCCAGGGATCCCAGAGCCGGTGCCCGCTTCTACACAGTCGTCCAGGAGGACATCCACGAGGCATTGGTTCTCTCTCAGTCTCAGTTCAGGGAGCACAGGGTGATTGACCTAGAGATTCTCGGGAACGTGGTCGGGGCAGATATTCGTCAGTACTTCACCTACCTCCACGGACTCCCCGAGTTACTAGCACTTCCCGGCACTTACTGTGAGCAGTGGGTCAGAGAGTTCTACGCGTCAGTGTGGATTTCTCCAGACCATAGTTATATCCACTACGCACTGGCGGGGACAGACTACAGAGTGACAGCACAGTTGGCCAGAGAGGTACTAGGGCTGCAAGCCTCTCCCACCAGGATTCACCAGCTGTGCTACAGGAACGTGGATCCCCCTCGTCGTCCTCACGGTGGTGAGATGCCACCAGTTGACTTCGTGGCTCCCTGTTTCCATGCACCTTTTGGGGAGGGCTCCAGCAGGACAGTGGGAGACTTGACACGCCCAGCCAGGATCCTTGACTTCGTGTTGAGGAAGACTCTTCTCCCCAGGACAGGCTACAGAGACGGATTCACTCGTATCCAGCAGTGGCTCGTCGCTCACCTTATCTCCCAGACGCAGTTTGATTTGTGGGATCTGATCGTCTCTGAGATTGAGGACACCATCTCAGAGAGCTTCAGGGGCCGGTGTCAGTTGCCGTATGCACATTGGATCACTCTGCTTATACTTCGTGCTAGGCCACTACCCCTGCCAGCTCACTTGTGTTGACACTTCTTAACGCAACCACCGGATATCGGCGATGGCGCCAGAAGTGCCCTGGTAGGGTAACTCTATTTACTATTGGATAATTCCGCAAGCGCACAGAATGTACCGCTGTAGCACTTCACCAAGGAGTATTCCAAGGTATCGTAATTTATATTTTCCCAAGGGAAAGCGGCTAAGTGTGTTTAACAAAAAGGGGAATGAGATTCCTTGAGTTATCTAGTATCAACTAGTGAATAAGGGTGGTAAATAACGAATAGGAAGGGTAGTGGTGAATCCAAGGTCCTATGCTAAAGGTAAATGGTAGAGTTAGCTAGGTGGGAGGACAACGAGTGAGTAAAGGACTCCTATGTATCTAACTTGACTTCTGTGACTTACTTTAATAGATAATTGCCTTAACTACGCTAGAGCCTTACTAACTGTGTGCGAGGGATAGCCGAGCTGGTAAGACGCTTAGAAGGTTTTTCACCTAACCCCTTACCGAAAGCGACTATTGGGCTTATGGACGCCTTACCTTTTAAGAACTAGCCTGTACGTGAGGAGAACCTAATGCCGCCCACGATCTGTCACCTACTAGGGAGTGCGCTCATACTTTCCGTTCAAGCCAGCGGTAATCAAAGGTAATCTTAAGTATGAGCACCACGCTCACACTTAATCCTACAACGCTAACTAGTTGCAGCTAGCTAGAGCTCCTATACAAGATAGGACGATGATGCACACACAGGAGTGGTTACAGGTCACTAACTTCACTAAGACAACTATATTACTAAAGTAAATGCACAACAAGACTAAAAGACTTGCACTAAGTAAGAACTCAGTAAAGTAAAGTAAGAATAATATATCAATAAAAGGAAAGTCTTACAAAAGTAGAAAGGTACAAGAGCTATACCAGACTCTCCAGAAGACGACTCCGGAGACCCCGAGCTTCGCTCGACTCGACTCTAACTCCCACTCTAGACTAACTACTACTCTACTTGTATGCTTGGAACTTGTAATGCACTTGGCCTTGGAATTGCACACTTGAAATGAAGGATGGAGGCTGCCTTTTATAGAGGGAGATGAAGTAGGGGTTACTCCATCGCCACGTCATCGATCCGCGTGACATCTTCTCTCCACCCTTGGATCAAACCGACCTCACAACCGCCATTTGATCAACGGCAGGGGCAAATCCATGTGAGACATGTGGGGAAGGTCGGTGGGAGGCCACGGACCCTGGAACCGCCTTTGATGTGGGGTCGGGCGACCCCACTTCTGGGCCTCTGGGCCCACCAGCAGTGTCCACAGGGGTCCCTTATGTCGGTGGACTAGGTGGCACACCTGGGTCCCACCAAAGAGGGGTCGGGCGACCCCCTCCCTGTGGGCCCAGGGTGTCACCTGTTGTCCCCTCGATCTCCTCTTGATGATTCTGATGTTGGCTTTGTCAAATAATGTCTTGAATTTGTTGTTCCTGCATAAACAAGCTAAGAGTACAAGTGGAACTAGTTATGGATAAAATATGTTCATGTCATGTCGTTTCCCCTTGCAACCGAGGCATGTTGACGGTGTTTTGTATGTGGATTTCTATGGTATATCCACCGTCAACAAGATCCCCCAAGCTTAACCTTTGCTCGTCCCGAGCAAACAATCAAACTTAGCCTCGGTGGATCAGGTATTGTTACTATGTTCACATTTCAAGAGTACCATGTGTACAACAAAGTTCTTCTCTTTGCATGAAAAATTTAGCTATGTAAACTTACCCCTATTACCTTAGTCCCTTATGGGGCTTATGGCTTTTCCTTTGTCTTAGGTGGTTGAGAGACAGAACAGTTTGACTTGAGCACTAACTTTCTCATTCTTAGCAAGTTTCATATCAGAGGTTTTGTGATATTTTCAAAAGAAAGCTTAAATGTTCCTCTTATGGTTCTCTCATGTCACTCAAATGGTGTATGATTCCTCACCAAGGCATATGGTAAGAGTTGCCTTCTCTATTTCATCCTATTTCTAGAAGGCTTATGTGGAGTTCAAGGTAGGGATGAAAGGAGATAGCATACTTACTTTGCATGTATTGCGAAGTCAAAGCTCGGATCCTTGAAGAGAAGTGTCATACTCCCAGATCAAGATGTGCAAGTGTGATATATGGTGGACTAGGTTGCTCCTTTATTTGATAGACTCTCTATGTATTGAGACATGGCTAGCATTTTTTTTCTTCTTTTTTTTTATATATGAGCTTTCATGTGCTCAATTTTCTTTTTCTGTGGACTTGCACATGTCCATCTTTTTATTTCATTTTGCCTAGCCTTTTGATGTCTCATTTACCAAATAATGCTTAGAGAGATGTTCTAACATTTAGAGTATGGAGCAACCTATTTAGTGGATGCGAAATACATGTGGTTGCGTACTTCCAGTGTAGAAGCAGCATATATATATGTGGTGTGTACGTGATCTTGATCTTAGGAGCATGAAAAGTCTCTTAACAACGGTCAACAAGACTTGACGACACTCAACACAAAGCAAATAGCTTATGTGGAAAGGTTGCAATTATGTAAAGTAGATATGGCTGTGGTAGGAATTCATCACCATTGAGGAACAATTAAGGTTTTGATCATTTTAAGAATAAATCTCTGATAATCATGCATGCTTAGAAAAATATTATAGTAGCTCTTGTCTTACTATCTCATGTCCCACAACAACTTAGACTTAGTTCTAACACTTGCAACCCACAAAGTTTTTAGGTTCATGGCAGTTTAAGTGAGCTAAGTGATCCATACTTAGAGAAATACTAAGTTGTATACTAGGCACTAGAGAAACATTAACAAGCAACTAGTCATAATTTCCATGAGGGATATAAACATACATGAAGCATATATGCTAAAGGGAAATGCTAATAAATATTTATTTTTATTTATTTTTATTTTTTTTTAAGTAAGAATGATAAAATGCATGAAAATAAATAGGATAGAATACTTACCTTAGTGGGGGAGAGGATCTCCCCCAAGCTAGATCTTCGCTCACTGTGGTGGCGGGAAATTTTGGTACCATCCAGCCCAGCGTTGTGCGTCTTCCTCTCGCACACGTCGGATATGTTGGCCGTTTTGTAACGCCAGTTGCAATGTTGCTTCTTGCCCAATCTGCAATTCGCCCATGTCATTAATGAGACTGTCCATACCTGTGGGCTGGTGACGCCTAGCCCTGTCCCTTGGGCGTGGAGTGCGTTGTGGAGGTAGACCCATGGAGTCTGAAGCATCCACTGACATCGCTTCATCGCCCTCTTCAACGTCATGGTGTGAGGATCCTCCTTGCTCCATCTGGGCGGCTTGCATCATCCTTCTTGTCACCCTGCGTGTCCCTGCAACATCTGGACTTGCCACTCGGGCTAGTCTAATGGTAAGTGTGCGGACCCCATACAACCGGCGCCTCGCACATGGGAGAGGAATTTCGGTTGTATAGCCCGGATAAATCATTTTAAGTTCACCATTTGGATCTCTTATGAGCATGTTAGCATTGATGAAGAAGTTCTCATCTACCACTCCTCTAACATAGCCAATGTCTTCAAAATAATGTGATTCAAGTAATCCAAAAGTATCGGCTATTCAAGTAATAAAGGATGTGAAATAGATGGGCTTCCCATACTCAATAGAGTTAAGCCAATAGTTCACTAGCAGTTTCACAGGGGAGACCTTGATTTTACTAACCATGGCATAAGAATTTTAAGTTCATCATCAATTAAAGTATCAGTTCCCATGCCAGGATATAGAGTGCACATGATCCAGAAGTGAAGAAAGCGCAAGGTTGGATTATGGATTTCAATGGGAGTAGGATTTGAACAATCATTAGAGCCAGAAATTGCTTTCCAGAATCTAAATTTATTGAACATTCTAGTGGCATGATCTAGATCAAGTTCACATTCATGTTCACACCCTAAAGCAGTGTTTAGCAAACTCCAATTTAATTGATGTTCTTGCTCACACATGCGAAAAGATATTCCATTATTTGTGAGTTTTAGGGTGCATAGAAATTCCTTAGCAAGCAATTCTTTTCCAAATTCAGGCACTTGCCAAAAACTACTCCAACCAATTGCTCTAAACACCTTATCGAATTCATCATCCATACCTGTGCGGGCCAAAAGGTCCGGATCGATGATGCTAGTGTGTAGGAAGAGACCCTCTCGGATGATGTAGTACCTTTGCAACTCTTCTTGGCTTAACATGAGGCCGCTCTCGGGCTCTCTCATCCTTGATGGAGGCTCGTAGGGTACCATCCCATGGTAACCTTCTTCTTCCTCCCTTCCATGAGCATGGTGAGAGCCTTGAGAAGAGCTCTCACCCTTTGCTTTCTTGAACTTGCCGAAGATATGCTTCTTCATCCTCCTACACAAGTGAGGCAAACCAAGCTCCTACTACTACTACTATGCAAGGGGAATCTTTTTGGGTTTTTGTTTTGATGACTATTTCTAAACTAAACTTGAGAAATGGCTTGTAACAAAGAGAGAAGAGAAAGGATTGTGAGCTCGAAATGGTTCTGGTGGTTTTGGGTGTGGAGTTGAGCTCACAATGCTGTGGTATTTATAGGGGGAGAAGTGCAAGTAGTGGACCCACAATATAGAGGTCGGCCGACCCCCCCTAGAAGCACTTTGAATTTGAGTTTAGCTTTATACAGGGAACCATTCTGCATGCTTTCAAGATTTTGCAGAGATGGTCCAAAATGGGGGTCGGCCGACCCCCATCCTAGCCCCTCCTCCACTTTAAACATTGTGTCATTGATTGTCCAGAAAAGTAAAGGCTAGGTGTGGACCAAAAAGTTTTCAAATTGTTTCTGAGATTCCCTGTTTTAGTGCTTTGTGAAAGGTAAAAGATGAATGGCAAAAGTGGAGACATGTCTAAAGTGATTCCTATGGACCATGGGAGCACTCAAGCATGCCTAGGTGACCACTTTGCAGAATTTAAGCTAGTGGAGTGGTCCCAAAAGAATCAAAGATGAAAGGAGCATCTTATGACTAAAGTAAAGGATCAAGGGACCACTCTTTTTCAAACTTTAGCTAGTGTTACAAGCATAGGACTCCATTGTGATTCAAATGGTGGCCAGCAGGAGGCAAGTGGGGCCAATATGGGGGTCGGCCGACCCCCACATTGGAGCTCCCAGAGCATCCAAGTGCTGGGTTGGAACCTCTATGACTAGCAAGGTTGAAATGTGGTGAAGTGGGCCCTAAGGTGGGGTCGGGAGACCCCCCTTTGGGAGCTCCAGCAGCTCAAATTTTTATGACAAGTTATTCTCAAGATTTTATTTATTATGGCTAAACATTTTGTCGAAATAAGATATGCAAAATTCAAAGTAAGAATGCAATTGAAATGTGAATAGTAGAAATTGAAATGCAGAAAATAAATATGGGATAACTACTGATTTACCTTATCAGCAAGGGCTCCATGTTTTAGGTCCGTAGAGCAGGACCTCTCCATCTTGTTCATTCTTCGGGTGCATCAGATGGTCCCGGAGACGTGGACCTTGATTGCACCTCTTTCTCCCGCCATACTTGCTTGGTATTGATTTTTGGTTCAGCGGGTTCCTCTTCTTTCTTTTCGGCCCTTTTGGCCGACTTACCTCTCTTGTCCCTTCGGCGTCGGATGTGGCGAGGCTTAGTCGGAGGTTCTTTGTCCTTCACCTGCATGTTAGCTTTATAACCATTGAATGGACATTTTACCTTCCATCCTGGGAATTGGAGGTGAATCTGGCCGGACCCCACATAGATGACTGCATTGACCGTGTTGAGGAATGGCCTTCCCAAGATGATCGAGACATCATTATTGGATCCCATATCCAAAATGATGAAGTCGGCAGGGACGTAGTCGTCTTGGACCTTTACCAGTATGTCCCTTGCTAACCCCTCAGGGAACCTGATCGTCTGATCTGCCATCTGCAAACGAACAAATGTGGGGTGCAAAGGCCCCCCTAGCAAATTATCATAAGTTACCTTGGCCATGATGTTGACACCCGATCCAAGGTCGCAGAAGGCGTTGTGGAAGATTTGCGGTCCGATCTCACAGGTGATGGTCGGCAGGCCTGGGTCGTCCTTCTTGGTGATGAAGGGCGAATCCAGAAGATAGCTCCAGTTGGATTGTACCGGAGGCTTACCGAACCTCGTAGTAACTAGTTTAACTCCTTCAATTGGGTCCTCAGGTTTCCCTGGGATCTTACCTTGCTCGAAGGATGGGACAGCTGCTGCTAATCGAGCTAATTGTGTTTCTAGCATTTTGTTAAAGCTCAACTGATTTTTCATAGCAGAGTTAAAGCTATCCAACTTTTCACTTAAGTTTTCAAGGATCTTATCATTAGCCATCATTTTCTTGTTAATGCTATCATTGATTTTAGATTGGCCTAAGACAAGATCTTTAAGAGAAGGTTGGTTACCAAAAGAATTATTGAAATTTTGATTGTAACCATTACCTTGATTACCTTGGTAGAAGGGGCGCGAGTTCCATTGCTGTTGTTGGGGCCGGTACCCATTGTTGTTGTTGTTGATGAAGCTCACTTCCTCCTTTGTTTCGGGACAATTGTTTCCCGAATGATCATCTCCTCCGCACACTTCGCACCATGAATCAGATTCAATGGCCCGTGCAGTGGCGTAAGGTTGAATGGTCTCTTGCTTGGAACTTTCTTCCATCTTCTTCATTAAGAGGTCCATCTTAGCAGAGAGCATGTCCACCTCATTCAAGGCATGGACACCTCTTCTCTTGGGTTGGAGGCGTTCCTCATTCCATCCTTGGTTTATAACCATCTTTTCAATGAGGTCCTTGGCATCCTTGACATTGTGTTGCAAGAATGCTCCTCCAGCGGCAGCATCAAGGTGACTACGGGCCAAACCGGTCAGGCCATGGTAGAAACCTTGGATTAGGAGCCACTCCTCTATCCCATGATGAGGACAGGCGCGAATGTACTCCTGCAGACGTTCCCATGCTTCGGGAATCGTCTCATCTGCTTGCTGTTGGAAGCTGGAAATCTTTCCACGAAGGGCGCTGGTCTTGCCCATCGGAAAGAACTTCTTGAGAAATGCATTGGCGCACCTCTCCCACGTGGTCACTTCACCCTTGTTGGCGTAGAACCATTGCTTTGCCTTCCCCAATAACGAGAATGGGAAGAGGCGAAGACGGATGGCGTCTGCGGCGACATTCTTGATGGTGAAGGTGCCGCACACCTCCAAGAAGTGTTGGAGATGGGCATTGGCATCCTCGTGTGGCTTTCCACAGAATGGATTAGCTTGCACCATATTGATAAGCGCAGGCTTCAACTCAAAAGTCGCATCCCCCAAGTTAAGCTGCGGACCCGTGGCGACATTGTCAGCCGACGGCGCAGAGTACTCAGAGATGGTCTTCTGGGCCATAGCTTCTTTGATAACCGGTGCAGATACTCCTTCCTCTAACGGATTCAGGTTCGAGATGAACCTTTGAGGTGGAACTTGACGACGTCTAGTTCTCCTCAACAGTTGCTCAGGATCTTCAACGAAGTTTGACGGCAATTGGAAACCGCTCATACACTGTCAGGCTTCACAATAAAGGAAGACAAGACAAGTGATGGGTTATCCCTATCACTACTTGATAACTAGCAAACTCTGGATTCTCTTTTTGTTAAAACTCTTAGACAGACGCTCTCCCCGGCAACGGCGCCAGAAATGCTTGTTGACACTTCTTAACGCAACCACCGGATATCGGCGACGGCGCCAGAAGTGCCCTGGTAGGGTAACTCTATTTACTATTGGATAATTCCGCAAGCGCACAGAATGTACCGTTGTAGCACTTCACCAAGGAGTATTCCAAGGTATCGTAATTTATATTTTCCCAAGGGAAAGCGGCTAAGTGTGTTTAACAAAAAGGGGAATGAGATTCCTTGAGTTATCTAGTATCAACTAGTGAATAAGGGTGGTAAATAATGAATAGGAAGGGTAGTGGTGAATCCAAGGTCCTATGCTAAAGGTAAATGGTAGAGTTAGCTAGGTGGGAGGACAACGAGTGAGTAAAGGACTCCTATGTATCTAACTTGACTTCTGTGACTTACTTTAATAGATAATTGCCTTAACTACGCTAGAGCCTTACTAACTGTGTGCGAGGGATAGCCGAGCTGGTAAGACGCTTAGAAGGTTTTTCACCTAACCCCTTACCGAAAGCGACTATTGGGCTTATGGACGCCTTACCTTTTAAGAACTAGCCTGTACGTGAGGAGAACCTAATGCCGCCCACGATCTGTCACCTACTAGGGAGTGCGCTCCTACTTTCCGTTCAAGCCAGCGGTAATCAAAGGTAATCTTAAGTATGAGCACCACGCTCACACTTAATCCTACAACGCTAACTAGTTGCAGCTAGCTAGAGCTCCTATACAAGATAGGACGATGATGCACACACAGGAGTGTTACAGGTCACTAACTTCACTAAGACAACTATATTATTAAAGTAAATGCACAACAAGACTAAAAGACTTGCACTAAGTAAGAACTCAGTAAAGTAAAGTAAGAATAATATATTAATAAAAGGAAAGTCTTACAAAAGTAGAAAGGTACAAGATCTATACCAGACTCTCCAGAAGACGACTCCGGAGATCCCGAGCTTCGCTCGACTCGACTCTAACTCCCACTCTAGACTAACTACTACTCTACTTGTATGCTTGGAACTTGTAATGCACTTGGCCTTGGAATTGCACACTTGAAATGAAGGATGGAGGCTGCCTTTTATAGAGGGAGATGGAGTAGGGGTTACTCCATCGCCACGTCATCGATCCGCGTGACATCTTCTCTCCACCCTTGGATCAAACCGACCTCACAACCGCCATTTGATCAACGGCAGGGGCAAATCAACATGTGGGACATGTGGGGAAGGTCGGTGGGAGGCCACCGACCCTGGAACCGCCTTTGATGTGGGGTCGGGCGACCCCACTTCTGGGCCTCTGGGCCCACCAGCAGTGTCCACAGGGGTCCCTTATGTCGGTGGACTAGGTGGCACACCTGGGTCCCACCAAAGAGGGGTCGGGCGACCCCCTCCCTGCGGGCCCAGGGTGTCACCTGTTGTCCCCTCGATCTCCTCTTGATGATTCTGATGTTGGCTTTGTCAAATAATGTCTTGAATTTGTTGTTCCTGCATAAACAAGCTAAGAGTACAAGTGGAACTAGTTATGGATAAAATATGTTCATGTCATGTCGTTTCCCCTTGCAACCGAGGCATGTTGACGGTGTTTTGTATGTGGATTTCTATGGTATATCCACCGTCAACAACTTGCAGAGGGAGTTGACAGAGTCCGACACCGTCTTCCCCCACTACGACCCCAGGCAGATGTTAAGAGCGCACCACGACCTTCGGGGTGCACCTCCTCCTCGTGCACCACGTGGACCGGTGCCCCCGCTTTCTCCTAGGGGCACCCGCAGTACAGCAGCTGTTGCAGAGACAGAGGAGCAGCAGGACTTAGCTATTGGGGCGTTCGCCGATGCAGAGGCCGAGGGCGAGTTTGATTTCGCCTCAGACAGTTTAGACGACGACTATCAGCTGCCAGTGACTGACCTTCCTCCCAGAGCTCACGACCACGAGGCAGGCGGTTCTTCGAGTGCTTCAGACCCCGCCCTGCTTGCTATCTTAGAGGGGATGAGGGCAGATCAGCGCCGTGCAGCTGAGGAGCAGGCAAGGCACGATAGGGATCAGGCTGCCATCAATGCAGCCATGCAGGCCAGGCAGGATGAGCTCCAGCGTCAGCTTCTCACCTTTCAGGAGCAGCAGCTTGCTTACCAGGCCCAGCAGACAGCGATGATGGCCGCTCTCATGGCCGCCTTCGGGATTCAGCTACCGCAGATTCAGCTCCCAGGCACGTCGTCCGTCAGGCCACCTACTCCTGCACCCCAGACTCAGAGCCCATCACAGCAGCCGCTCCAGCTACCCGCTCAGAGTCAGCCGTTTTCGACGCCTCAGCACCAGGTCTCTCAAGGTGCTATCTCTTTTGGCTTTGAGCAGGTACCTCAGTTCACTCCTCTCCGCTCAGGCTTCACTCCTCAGTCAGCGTCAGCATCACAGCTTGTGTGGGATTCACAGACAGATCCGCACCTCAGCTTAACCTACAGTGCTTTGACTGGTGACCCTATGCCTCCTCCTCTGCAGGCTCCTGCAGTCTTTACGGTGCCAGTTACCACTACAGAGCTTCTGTCATCGTCTGTAGCGTCGTCCGAGCAGCTTGCACCGTCTACTACCGTACCAGAGATGACAGCTACAGCGACCGAGTCCGTGCCAGCTTCGTCAGCCGGACTCGAGCAGCCAGCACAGCCTGTGACAGCTCCAGAGCAGACCCGGACCGCTTCTCCAGCACCTACAGCTTCCGAGGGTCACTCCACCTCCTCCACCTCGACGGCCGACAATTCAGATGATGCAGCTCGCTTCGCAGCCGTGCCGAGGGACTCTTCTGCTCCGCCTCCTCCACCGTCTTCTTAGGTTTCTGGCGCTTGATGCCAAAGGGGGAGAGAGTGAGTATGATAGAGTTAGGAGTTAGGGGGAGCTAGAGAGGGTGTTTAGGAGTTAGGGGGAGCTAGAGAGGGTGTTTAGGGCTTTATTCTTTTGAGATTCTGTCTTTGTGTGCTACTTTATCATGCATCATGTTTACTTTCATGCATTGCACTTGTGTGAGATACTATGGTTGTGAGACATAATTTGTTCTTAATGTGATATCATAATGTTATGTTTTGGCTCATATTCTCTTTGCTTCCGCGTTTCTACTCCGATGTACTTATGAGCCTAGTGTTTATATCCTGTCGTATACCACTCACATATTTGGATGCAGGGTATTGGACTTGGTTGATATAAGCATTACTAGTCCCTTTGTTCTTATTGTAATATGCTTATTGAAACCAAGTCACTTTAAAAACCTCAACTCTTTTCATATTCGAGGTTGTCATCAATCACCAAAAAGGGGGAGATTGAAAGAGCATCTAGGCCCTTAGTGATTTCGGTGATTAATGACATTGTTGATTACTATGACTAACGTGTGTTTTGCAGAGGCAAAGTCATAGGTAAGGTCATGGTAAATAGGTACTCGATGGACAGGGATGTACATGCCAACTTAATAGTGGAAATCGTTTCGGTTTTCAAAGGATGGAAGGACATCGTCGAGACTAGACTAGGTCTAAGTGCCATATGGTGAAGAAGGGCACTTAGAGTAGTTTAGGACTTTGTTTTCCTTTGACCGTACTATTATGAGGGACTTTGATCTAGTAGCTTGACTTAGGCAAGGCTTTAGGTTTAGGTGTGGTGCACACTTGGTGAACCTAGCACTAGGCAGCTCAGAGACAGTCCTTAGATCGAGAGGAACCTACTTTGTTTTGGAGCGATCGCGTTTTGACGAAGTTTGGATGCCCAAAGGGGCACCGGACGCTGCACCGGATGCTCTGTGAGTGCGTCCGGTGAGGTCATTAGCCGTTAGAACAGGCTGGTGCTTAGGGTTAGGCACCGGACGCTAGCACCAAACGCACCGGGTAGCGTCCGGTCCCTTACCCAGGGAGCATGCAATGTTCCCCTGAGCACCGGACGCACCGGGTAGCGTCTGGTACCATGCGCAGGGAGTATGTAAAGTTTCCCTGAGCACTAGACGGTGCACCGGACGCTAGGAGTTAGCATCCGGTGACCTGTCAGAGAGAAGTACAGTTAGCCGTTATGTTACACCGGACGCTCGGTGCAGTGCGTCCGGTGCAACATAATGTGCGTCCGGTGACCCCGTTTTCAGTGGAAAACGGTTGGCCGGTCTTTGGACTTTGTGGATAGTATTTTTATTCCTCCATCTCGTCCATGAGAGCTCTCTTCCCCATTTGAACATCAGAGAACCTTGTTGTGGAGCAAGAGAGTTGCAAAAGAGCCTAGAGAGGATTGAGATTTGAGTGATTTCGTGAAAGAATCCTCCCCTAGTGAGTTCCAAGAGTCAAGTGTGCATCCATCACTCTCTAGAGCCTTGTTTGGGTCAAGTGAGAGTTCTTTGCTTGTTACTCTTGGTGATCGCCATCACCTAGACGGTTCGGTGGTGATTGGAGGCACGAAGACCACCCAAAGTTCTTGTGGGTGGCTCGTGTCAAGCTTGTGAGCAGTTTTGGGCGATTCACCGCGACGGAGTGTCGAAGAATCAGCCCGTAGAGAGCACTTGGTCCTTGCTCGGACCAAGGGGGAGCAAGACCCTTGCGCGGGTGCTCCAACGAGGACTAGTGGAGAGTGGCGACTCTCCGATACCTCGGCAAAACATCGCCGAGCACTTTCTTCCACTACTCCTTTACTTTCTAGCTTTTACTTTGTGTTTTTTACTTTCTTAGAATTGCCATGCTAGAATAGGATTGGAACTAGGCTGCAAAACTTTTTATCCGGTAGCTCTCTAAGTCACACTAGGCACAAGGGTTTGAATTGGAGCTTATAGGTTGCATAAATTTTTAGAGAAGCCCAATTCACCCCCCCTCTTGGGCATCTTGATCCTTTCAGGGTGGAAGCTGCGTGGAATGGGCTACGGTTTCTGCCATGCGGATCGAGAGGTCGATTGCCTCGGTGACCTTGAAGCTTTCCTCCTCACAATTGTATGCGGTGTAGACATTGCCTCTGACAGTTAGGACGCCCTTCTCTGTTGGCATTTTGAGGACCAGGTATGAGTAGTGTGGAACTGCCATAAACTTTGTTAGCGATGGTCGGCCTAGAATTGCATGGTAAGTGTCGTCAAAGTCGGCGACCACAAAGTTGAGGAATTCTGTTCGAAAGTGGTCAGGTGTTCCAAACTGGACAGGCAGTGTTATCTGTCTGAGGGGTACTGAACTTTGACTTGGCAGAACTCCCCAGAATGGAGCGTCATACGGCTTTAGCTGAGCCGGGGTTATCTTGAGAGCAGGCAGGCTGTTGCGAAAAAGGATGTCAATGGAGCTGCCCCCGTCAACGAGCACACGCTCAAATCTGACGCTGTTGATGCAAGGATCCAGGATCAGAGGGAAACGTCCTGGCTCCGGGATGGCGGCCCATTGGTCATCCCTGTTGAAGGAGATCTCCCTGTGTGACCAGGGAGGAAATTTCGGGTCGGCGACCAGACTATCTGCGTTGTCCACGTTGAGGCAGGCTCTCTTTAGGAGCTTTCTTTCTCACATGGATTCGATGGAAACTTTGCCTCCGAAGATGGAGTGGACCACGTCGGTGGGACTGACATACTAGTGTCGTGGGTCCCTATCCTGGTTGTCGTCTTCGTCTTCATGACCACGCCTGTCCTGCTTCCCATTTTTCTTGGCGGAGTCGTCTTGAGCGGCCCGCTGTGTGTAGATGCTTTTGAGGACATGACATTCTTCTATCGTGTGATTGGACTTGGGATGGATTTGGCACGGTCCTTTCAACGTCTTGTTGTAATCTTCTTGTTAGTCTCATCTCCCATTGGGGCGCTTGACCGTATTCACCTCGTGGTCATGGTCACGAGGGCGCTTGCCCCTGAAGTCATCGCGATTGTCACGCCGCCTGTCCCAACCTTCTCTATGGTCACGGTTGTCAGTGCTGCAATGGTCCCTGTTGTCAAAGCGTCCATGACTGTCGTCTCATTGAGGAGGCTGGTCGGGACCTCTCGCATCCTCTCGGATGAGCTTTTCTGCGTCACCAGCGTGAGCGTAGTTTTTTGCCATGGCGAGGAGCTCGGCCATCGTGGTCGGCCTTTTGCGCAGTAGCTTATTCCTTAGTGCTTCGTGGAAGCATAGCCCTTTAATGAAGGCTGATATGGCCTCGTCGTGAGAAATTTTTGGAATTTTAAGGCGCATATCCGAGAATCGTCGGATGTAATCACGCAGAGGCTCGTTTTTTCTGTCCCTTATTCTCTCGAGGTCGTACTTGTTCCCAGGCTGCTCGCAGGTAGTGATGAAATTGTCAATGAACGCCTGGCGCATTTCTTCCCAAGAGTCAAAAGAGTCCTCGGGTAGGCTGAGGAGCCACTGATCGCCAGCCTGGTCGAGGACGACTGGGAAGTAATTTGCCATGACGTGCTCGTCTCCTGCTGCTGACTGAACGACAATCTCGTAGAGAGTGATCTAGTTTTCTGGGTTTTCCTTGCCGTCTTATTTTTCAAGCTTCTTGAGTTTAAAGTTGCGGGGCCAACGACTTGGCAAAGGTGTGAAGAAAACTGTCTTAGGCCGGGAGAGCCGTGCGCGACATCGTACTCAATGCGTCGCAACTTTTCGTGTACCGCTCTTTCCGTTGTGCGCCGGATGATGCGGTCGCAGGCGTCCTTGGGAGGGATGTTGTATCGTAGATCCCTGTCCTGGTTTACCTCCTGACCACGCCCACGCTTCTGCTCGCGGTAGCCGCCGGTGTCCCGACCACGGTTGTCGCGCCCCATATCTTTCCTGCGGTTGTTGGGAGAGCAGCTACGATGGCGCTCGCTGGGTTGTGGTGAAGTCCGGCTGCGATGGGTCTGGTCGGAAGAGACCTCTGTGTAGGAGATGGCTTGGACCCTTTTGAGTAAGGTGGCTGTCTGTCCCATCGTGGCGATCAGGTGTGCGCGTATGCTGGACCGGACGCCCTGGCACTCAGGAGTATCAGGGAGTCGGTCCAGGTTTGCCATAGCAACAGCCACGTTAGCGCTTGATGTCTTGTAGACTAGCTGATCCCCGACCATGTCGAAAGCATCACTGAGGTTATGCGGCGCAAGTTGCCATTCCTCATCCGCGCGCCGCCAAGCGCGGTCGGCATTGCGCTGTTCATGGAGCTGCTTCTGCTCGTTTGTTTCTCCGTCGACAACCGGTTCATCATTGCTAACATTGAAGATAAGATCTCCCCGCGGAGGTGGAAAGACTGGGAAGCGAGAGAAGCCCGGAGGATACGGTGGTAAATCCAGGTCGTAATCTTCGTCCTCGGAGTTTAGAACCTCGGTGGGGACAGACCCTGTGCTGGAGTTCGTACTGGTAGCCTTGTCGTTCGGCAGTACTTGGATTGATACCATATTAACGTAGTGGCGAGCTGCTCGGCTGTTCTGCCTCGGCGACCAACCCGCCCTATTGAAAAGGGACTAGGTGTGCCGTGAGTAGTGATCGGCCGAGTTATTTAGTCCATAAGGAGGACTCTGGTCTGGAGCTGCCTTGAGCTTGACGGACCACCCCGTGGGGGTGGACGTTATTGTCAGAGACGTCCCCAACTGTTCGTGTGTGACGACACGAGTTGGCCGGTAGGAGTCGAAAGAGTCTATCAACGCCACTTGATTAGATTGGCGCGAGATCCCATCTACCAGTTGGGAAGCTTCGAGGAGCCGATCAGTGCGATCAAGGGCTCGAAAAAGATCCGAGTCATCGACCTTCTTTCTCTTGTAACGAGGGAGCGGAGGTCGAGTGTTCGATGTCGGTGTGATCGGAATCGACGCTACTACCGTCCCAGATCGGATCTGGGTTTCTTCCAAAGTCGTGGTCATGAGGCCCCCGCCTTGAGTCGTCCATGTGATCTGGCCGACGGTGAACGTGAGGCCTTCAGGCACGGCCGTGGAAGCTGGAACGATGACCATCTTGTTCGTCGAGAGAGCTGTACACACACCCCCTACCTGGCGCGCCACTGTCGACGAAAGCTAGTCGGCAGTCTACCTTGGGGTATACCCACGGTAGTAGTTTATTGGTAGACGGTGCGCAAGCTACGAACTCGATGGTGACGCAAGACACAGACAAGGTTTTTATCTAGGTTCGGCCGCCGTGTGGGCGTAATACCTACATCCTGCGTCTGATTGTATTGCATTGTGTTGAGATGAATTGCCTAGGGGGGTCCCTTGCCTCTCCTTATATAGTCCAGAGGGCAGGGTTACAGATCTGGAAACTAATCCTAGTCGGTTACAATTTCCATAGATAGTGCGATATCGATTCCTATTCAAACCGACTAGAATCCTGCTTGATCTCCGCATCTCGTTTCCTTACGTGAAACTCCGAACAGTTGGATCAAGCCTCGAACTGTCTTCGTGATGGGCCAAGCCTCCTAGCCCAAGTCCAGCCGTAAGGGTGTAGGGGTTTATACCCCCACATATACCGATCATCGAGCATGATATACTCGGGGACTGGTCACCCTGCTCATTTGAAAGTCTAAGGACTGTGCCGACCAGCAAGCACGTTTACATTCCCAACCATGCTCGGGGACTGGTCGACCTGTCTCTATGCCGTGCTCAGGGACTGTGATGACCACCGAGCACGATTTAATTCCCAACCGTGCTCGGGGACTCATCAATCGCTCCCTGTGGTGTGCGCGGGACTTGCTTCGATTACTCTCCAACCACAGCTTGGGGATTGCTTTTCTCAGTTACATATGAATTGGATGGGATTATTTTAATTTTTTAGACCTTGCTACAAGGCTCATACTTCGCCTTCCAGCAAGCTCGGGGACTACATCGGTACGATGCATCTGGCGATGCATTTCAGTATTAGATTTTTTATGTGGTTTCTTCTCTTTGGACCCTGGCACCACGTACTTACGTCACCTACTACTAGGCTCAGGGACTAAGTGGGCACACTTCACCTTGCGGTGAATATGCTTGCATCTTTTCAAGTCTATACTTTTCTATGTAGAAAAGTAAAGTGAGCACACTTCACCAAGAAAGAAATCTTTTTTGAATAAGAGCAGCATGCATTCTTCGAACAACCTACTTCTTCGATGTAGACGTTGATCAACTGTCTTTTAAGTTGGTTAAAATACCGTAGCAACTGTTTGGGCGATTTTCATGCTAATCGAAGATGTCAAGTCTTGCTGGTCGAAGAAGCTCAAGACGGCGTGTTACATCATAATACACGGTGCTCGGGGACTAGCTGTGGGGGTATAAACCCCTATACCCTTATGGCAAGACTTGGGCCACGAGATTTGGCCTATCACGAGACAGTTTGAGGCTTGATCCAATTGCTCAGAGTTTCGCGCAAGGAAACAAGATGTGGAGATCAAGCAGGATTGTAGTCGGTTAGAATAGGAATTGATAACGTATTTTCTATGACAATTGTAACCGACTAGGATTAGTTTCTAGATCTGTAACCCTGCCCTCTGGACTATATAAAGACAGGCAAGGGACCCCCCATAGACAACTCAACTCAACACAATCCATTCCACAGCAATACAATCAGACGCATGACGTAGGTATTACGCCAACACGGCGGCTGAACCTAGATAAAATACTTGTCTGTGTCTTGCGTCACCATCAAGTTCGTAGCTTGCGCACCAGTCTGCCGATAAACTACTACCGTGGGTATACCCCAAGGTAGACTGTCGACTAGCTTTCGTCGACAGATCCTAAACTCTATACCATACATGCGAGACATAGACCTAGTGAAGGCATTGGTAAGTTCATACCACCTATTGCTAATTCAACTACAAGTACAGGTTGATCAAACATAACATGTATCTCACAATCCACTAGGTGGAAGGCATACAATCCTGCATCGAGCATTCAGTGAAGAGAGACTTGTTTAAATTTGTAAAACCAATTAACTTGGAAGAATGGAAAATAGTTCCCAATGATAACATACCGCTACAAATCGATGGGTACTCTATTTCCTTTGTATATTAATGTTGTACTCCAATTACTTATGTACATGTTCCATTGCAGTGTTTCGTGTGGGGTGTATCTAATAAAATATATACTGGCATGGGACGGAGATCAATTGGCTCTTTAGTTCACACCGGTGAGTCTTACAAATATTGTCACTTCCAAATCTGTACATACTAAAACTAAAACTCATACATGACATAATCTTCTTTCGCTTGTACATAAGGAAATGAAAAGTTTTAGATTAAGAATGTGCACGATGTTGCTCTATTCTAAGTGCAACCTAGAATACTTACCCTCATTCAGTGCTATTATTGCATATTAAATTCTTTCAGTTGGAACAACATGTTCCAGAACATTGGGTCTATCTAACATTTTTAAATGATACTTAGAAGGAAGAGTATATTGCAAAACATCCGGATGAACAAGGGGGTCATGAACAGAATGAAGATGCAGATGATGTCCAGATCTTATCGCCATTAACAGGAACTCCAACAATCATTGTACCTAGCATGAAAGAAAGCAATGGAAGGAAAGGAGGGGAAACAAATCAAGATTCTAGAGTAGGGATACAAAAGACAGAGAAAAGATGAGGACGACCACAAAAAAATGTACTTGAAGAAAATAGATCATCAGCAGATGCCAGTAAGAAAAGAGCACCAAGACAACCACGCAAGAATGTCGACACTCTTGTTTCCAATTTGGAGATCACCAAATCTGTGAATAAACTACCACGACATGAAGGGCGATACCAGGGTTCATTCACCCAGTATTTAGAGTAGAAAGTGATGGTAGCTAGCTAATAACACCATATTTCAACACAATGTACATGGATAATTTTACATGTATACGCACATGATGGAGATCAGCATGGCAACATGATGTACATGTGTTTGATCTGTTGCTTGACATCCAAGTGAACACACATATACAAATATCTCACATGCTCCACCAAATTATAACCTATTCGCTCCCGCTCCTCCTTTGGCATCAAGCAGCAAAACCTAAGGGTCAACCGGCAGATTAGTCAGGTGCAGGGGTACACATTGTAAACTGAAACTGGGTCATATCCACATCAGGCTCTGAACTCTGTGTAGCCTGACCCGCTAGAGGGGACTCTTGCTGACCCTCAGTAGGTGAAAGTGTAGGTGAAGCGGACTCGGTCTGCTCCTTAGTCTCTGTAACTAGGTTGTGACGCTCAGAAGTGGAAGGAGAGACTGTAGCCTGATCCTGTGGCTATGAAGCTGTATCAGTCAGACATGTAGCCACTATTGCCTCTGTCTCTGTCGCTAGAGCCTAACTTGTAGTAGTGACTAACTGAGGTGGCTTTGATGAGGCAACTGAAGACATGATCTTCTTTGTAGTCTCGGTCATCCCAGTCACTGCAGCTACAACAGTCCTGTCGCGGGAGCTGTTGTGGTAGTAGTGAAAAGAGGTGTACCCTCGCCAGTCAACTCACTGTAGGTACCATGGGAGACTGGTGTGACTGTCAGGGGCACTGATTCTGTCCCTGACTCTAAAGACCAATGAGATGTAACATTGAAGTCGCTGTGGGAGTAGGCACTGCTGACCCAAGTAGCTGCCCTGGGAGCTTATACGCAGAAGCACCAGTGAACTGTGTCATGTGGTCCACGAAGCCAACTAACTACTGCTGAAGGGCTAGCTGCTGCTGCTGAAGCTGATCCTGCCGTAATTGCATCTGAGCATTAGCAATGGCATGTGCCTCCTCCTGACGCTATTGTGCTCGCTGCATCCGATCAAGTATAGCTATCAGGGCTGGATCAGTCTGTTGTGGAGGTGCTGAATTGGAGGCACCAGCCTCTCTATCGTGTTCTGTTGGGGGCATCTGTGGAATCGCCTGGTAGTCCTCGTCAGAGCTGTCGGAGGAGTCATCCTGCTGTGCCTCTAGCTGCTCAGGCTCTACCTCGACAGTCGCCCTAATGGCCTCGTCCTGCTCAGCCTCTGTCTGAGGAACTATCGACCTGCGACGCTGTCAACTTAGTGTCCTGCTCACACGACGTCTGTCTAGAACTGAGGTCATCTGGTATATCGGAAACTATGTGGGTGACCGAGCTAGCTCTCCTCCGTGTGCTCGATGGCATGACATAGCAAGCAAGAAGGAGATCCAATGGGCATATGGAAGTTGCCGACGATTCTTAATGCCCTTTGCAATAACGTCCTCCATCTCCGAGATAAGCAAGTCAACTATGTCAAACTGAGTCTGAGACACCAAAGCGGCAATAAGCCACTGCTGAAGGTTGGTCAAACCCTCCTTGTAACCAGTCCTGGGTAGCAGAGTTCTTCTCATCACATCATTCAGGAGGTGGCACATAGGTGTAAGGTTGTCAGGTGTGCATCGGGACCCCTCACCGAACGGTGGCGTGAAGCAAGGGGCCACGTGTGCTATGTCAGGAAGCAATCCACCAGAAGAGCGCCTCGGTGGGTCTATCGAGCCGTAGCACAACCTGTGTAACCTAGTGCTGGACTCTAAGTCGCAGCCTCTCTAAGATTTTGGACCTATACAGCCTCATCGGGTCGCCTATGAAAGTGAACTGAATATACTCATGATCTGGATCTATCCATAGTGTAGCATTGAACTCTCTCACCCAAATCTCAACGTACAAACCAGATCGTCCCATAAGGTCAGCCAAACCTGGCAAGTAAGTCAAGTAGGGACGCATCTGCTCACCACCTGCTCTAACAATGTCCTCTAGTGGACAAACTCTGTGAGGACGAACAACTGAACGCTGCATAGCTGTGAAGAAATCCTCGTGCAGTGGTGTGTAGAAGCCCACCGAAGCTCAGGCATCTCTCTCATGGGGGCACCAAAGGACCAAGTCAACAAATTGGAGCTCACGAACTCTGCCTGCACTAATACCCCTCAAGTCATAGTGAACTGCTGGTGCTGGTGGCTGTGCTATTGCAGCTGCTCTTGTAACATGACCGCAACGTCTTGGACCCTCAAGTATAGGCTGCACCTATGGACGAGCACATGTTGAGCGACGAAGCTGTGGTGTCTGCTTTTGTGTATACTCCGTAGGAGTGTCCTCTGGTGCACTATCTAGAGCTACACGGTGACCTTCACCAACTGCAGTACTAGGAGGAGTGCCACACCTTTTCTCAAATTCAACAACGGCTTCTCACTGAACAGGTGTCAAACGCTCACCAATAGTAAGGGTACCACCTCTACCACCACGCTCAGCACGCGTGTGCTTCTTCATAGCAAGTTGCTTCTTCAGGCCCTTTGCTTTATCGTGACCTGTGAAGCGGCGAGACCGCCTCTCATCGTCACTTGGACTGCCACCAACATTCTTGCAACGCACCATGGCTAAAGCTATAAGAGACCAACTGCCACTGCGAACAATGATCAACAGCAACTCCCCCACTTGCAAACTCAAGCAAAGTGAACTATAAGAACCACTGCCGCTTATACAATGAACTAACTGCCAAGAATAATCAACAAGAACTCATCAGATGATCAAGAACAAGTTCAATTTAGAGCTCAGTTGTGGACATGAAGAAAGAATTATGCTTATTTCGATGATTATATGATATAATGAATCACTAAGCACAAAAAGGACAATTTATCTTTCTCCAAAAAAAAGAAATAAATAATTGGAACAAACAAAACACAACATTTGTGACGTACTGTTGGAAATATTCAGTTCAAACTTGCTACAGAACAGGTTGAAAAGAGTTGGTTCAACATAACAGTTCATGTTGGAAATATTCAGTTCAAACTTGTTACAATGATCATACATTGTAGTACTTCATATTAAATTGACACATAGTTTTGTAGCTATATAGCTGCCTGCCACATAAATCAGGCTTCTTTGCTCCCTGCATATTAGAAGTAATAAACTGAAATATGCAAGCTGTACCAAGTTGTAGCTACTGCTCTCACTGGAATGTAACTTGCAAGCACGCAAAACATAGTCTCAAAAGGAGCCATCTAAGTTAACTGTAAGATTTAGCAAATCCAAATCGACATTCAATTAATCAATAGAAGGAAATCAAATTGGTAGGAAGGAAAATTGGCATGTGAAGCTGAAGCGGATGCGCCTCACCTCCCGGACGAAGCTCTTGTCGATCAGCTTACCACTCTACTCGGTCCTTCGAGAGAGGCTAGGCAGAGAGGGATGAAGATGCGGCCTTCCATACCTCTACCATCTACGAGGAACATGGTGGGGACATGATCACGAAACCCTAGAGAGGCAGTGCAGGAAGATGGGGGTGGAAGCAAGCTCACCTGCGGAGACGGAGGTGCTCAAACCGCAGGGCGATGGCGACGGAGAAGTCGAGACGAGGGCACAGGGATGGGCAGTCGAGGCGAGGTCGGAGTGGCGGCGAGTCGAGGCGAGATCGGAGTGGCGGCCGCCGGTAGGGAGTAAGGGGCCAGATGCCTAACACGTCGGCTTGGCTGCTGTTCCTGGGCCTAACGGCCTGCGCACGCACAAGTTCAAGCAAGGAGGGGGAGCTGGCATGGGATGGCCCAACCTAGGCTGCCATCCGATTGCGTGGTAATTTTTAGTCCCACATCCCTTGCATATGAACAACAAACACAGGTTAAAAGTATAGGCAAACTAGCATTTTGTGAACATCTGTACTACACTAGCATGCGTCTTGGTTAGCCTCCCCTTGTGGTCGAGCCATTAAATTTTTTACTATATTTTATTTTTTTGCCAAACCATTCATTTTGTAAATTAAATTCTTTTTAACACTGTTATTACAGAGGGTATGAAAATTCATATCCCAAATCTAAGTAATGTACTTGTTTTTAACCCTCACTAATCTTTTCCAAATACATAATCCATACAAATCGTTTGGGCATATTAGGGGCAGGTTAGTGGTTCATCACTCTTGTGAGATATGAGACCGATCGGTTCACTTCCTATCACGTTAGGTACATAAGACTACCTCCTCTCAAACACTTGTTTCCTACATAGTTTGGGCTGGCACGCGTCTTGGTTAGGCTCTCCTCATGGTCAAGCCATCAAATATTTGACTATAGTTTACTTTTATGCCAAACCATTCATTTTGTAAATTAAATTCTTTTTAACACTGCTATTATACAGGGTATGAAAATACATATCCCAAATCTAAGTAAAGTACTTGTTTTTAACCCTCACTAATCTTTTCCAAATACATAATCCATACTAATCATTTGGGCATATTAGGTGCGGGTTAGTGGTTCATCACTCTTGTGAGATATGAGACCGATCGGTTCACTTCCTATCACGTTAGGTACATAAGACTGATCAGTTAACTTCAATTCATGTTACGCCTGTCAGACCACACATTGGACGAGCTGCGAGCGTGTAGGTTGAGTTGCTATTGTGCTAGGAGTACTGGTCCACTTAGATGACACACATGAGTGGTTGATTCACAACACCTGATAGTAGCGGCTGAGTTCGTATCGTGATAGGGCTAGTGGTTCACTTTGGTGACACACAATTCACTTTGTTTCACATTACGTCTTTGACTCCGTAGAGACGAACGTGAGAGGAGACATTGAGTTTGTCTTGTGTTATGACAAAGAGTCAACTCAGTCAATACGTGCGAAGTTTAAGTTGATAAAATTCATTTGTATGTGAGTGTGGAATAAAAATAGGAAAGTACCACATGACCAAAAGACACTAGATTTTTTTACTTGCTGAATATTGGCAAATCAAATTTAAAATGCAAAAAGCGTGAATTCAAGCCTCCACGCTGGACAATTCTTTTTTGTTGCTGTGAAAAACTCGCTTGGGCATCTTGACTACCCTAGCGGGTTTCCATGGGCCGCTCATCATGGCCGTGGCATCCTTCTCATTTGCAAACTCCCCATTGGGAGATCGTGACGCCTCCAAAATAGGCTCGAGCAGAAGTGAGGAGGGGGAGCAGGCCGTGGTTGGGCCAAGCCAAGGTGCCATCTGATCGCGACGTGGTGGCCAAACTAAGCCACAACATTCTGAGTTTAGTCCCACATTGCTTGCATATGAACAAACGCAGCTTAAAAGCCAACACCTCCTGACACAAATTGAACTTCTATACTACACTACCTGCTCTGAGACACTTGTCATTTGGGTCAATTGATTGGACTACCTTCGTTGTTCATCCTGCTAGCTCATGCAAACTAATTTTTTAGCATCTGTTTTTGCTAGCTCATGCAAACAAATTTTTAGCATATTTTTTGGCCAAAACTTTCATTTTATTGGTTCTCTATTACTTTTCCTCGTCCATAGTTCATACTAACTATTACGGCTATTGGTTCACTCTTGCGAGACATGACAATGATCACTTCAATTCCTTTTGGGTAACGTCGTAGATTGGGGGGATGGACATCAAATTAATGTGCATGCATATTAGGGCCGGGCTAGTGGGTCATGTCGACATATGAGACCGTTACGTTCACTTCCTATCACGTTAGGTATGTAAGAATGATCAATTAACTACAACTCATGTTAGGCCGCTTGTGAGCGGGTATGTTGAGGTTCTACCGTGGTAGTATAGTCCACTCAGACGACACATATGAGTGGTCGATTAACTTTCTATCATGTTATTAGCCTATTATTCTGCTTGGACAACACGTGACAGAGGCGGCTGAGTTCCTATCATGACAGGGCTAGTGGTTCACTCTGGCGAGACTCAACAATGATTGATTCACATTGTTTCACGTTAGGTTTATGACTCCATAGAGACGAACGTGAGAGTGTGAATTGAGTTTGTCTCGTATTTTCTGAATATTGGCAAATCAAAGACAAATGCAAAAAGCTAGAATTCAAAAAGACACTTCATATTTTCTCTTGCTGAATATTGGCAAATGAAAGACAAATGCAATAAGCTAGAATTCAACGCTAGGCCTCCATGCTGGACACTTGATTTCTGTTGATGTTACCACTCGGCTTGGGCCTCCTGTCTACACTCGTGGGCTTCCATGGGCTGCTCGGCGTGGCTATGTCATACTTGTCATGTGGAAACTCCCCATCCGGAGATCGTGGTGCCTCCATAAATATAGGATCGATTGCTCTATTCTAGATCATAGCTTCGTCCTCCCCTCATCATTCAACACCATCACCGCCGCTGCCACCGAGATGAGAAAGCCAGCAAAACCTGCCGCGAAGCCGTCCTCGGCAGCGAACAAAGGAAAAGCTGGAGCAAAGCCATCCGTGGCCGCGAACAGATTCAAGAGGTGCCGCAACTGCAGGTACGGACAGTCTCCGTGTCTATCGGGGATCATCAACATGTGCTGTAATTGCTTGAACCCAGTGTGGCGTGACTGCGTGAATGGATGTCTGTCGTCTACCAGCACCGACAACAAGTCAATTGCAGATACGAGCACTGACGACGAGTCAATCTACGAGGTATCGTCTTGCACAGTTTGTTTTACTCCAAAATCCATGTAGATTGGGATTTGAAGGGGATCGTTACATTTCATACTAGTGCACAATATATAATTAATGAAATTTATCTATATTCCACAGTCTCCACAATTATTGCCGAACACATACGTTCACAAAGTGCAGATCAAGATGCTCAAAGAAGAAAACAAGGAATTGAATAGGCGGATCGAGCTCCTCGAAGAGAATCAGAGAGCCATGACTAAGCAGATCAAGGACCTCAACAATGACGTCACTGCCAAGATTAAGAAGCCTTAGACATGGTTGCAGTTTCAGTAGCTGTAATGTTTATTTAATTTTGCTAGTTGAAGAACCTGAAATGAAAATGAGATTTCAATCACGCATACAAATTTTATCTCCGCAATAAATTATGTGTTTATATGTGATTCGGATCCGTGAGTGTCTTGCTTTCAAACTTTTTGGAATATAATTAGTCCTGAATCCATGTATCCTGCCTCATAATTTAGACTGGGACTGGGGCCGACGCCCACCGTCGGACGATGGTACGTGCACAGAATCTATGCACCGAATCGTCGGGCCAGGAACCCAAGAATCGTCAGATGGTACGCGCGCCCTATTCTTGGGACTACACAGTGAGAGTCTCGTACAAATTTCGTAGCGAATCCTCCCAAACAATATTGATGACCCGTAAAGCGCAGCAGGGTTGAGCGGTTGGGGCCACATCACAGCCCATTACTCGGCGTACTCCTAAGACCACGTGTTCAATCCCGTGTTCACATTTTCTAGGGGTCTTAGGCCGACATGGGCAAGGCATGCATCGAACCCATGATTTCTGCGGCATTTAAACCGCTACAGCCAGGTTTCCTCCGAGATTCCTTCGGCATTCCAACCGTCGCCTCCAGGGTTTCCTTCGCGTTTCCCTTGGCATTTGAACTGTCACCGCCTCGGTTTCAATCAACAAAAACTCTTATTTAGATCGGAGTCTTCTCTATCTCGCATCAACATTCTCCACCTGTGGCACCATTGTCTTTCTGCTGCGCACGGCATGGTGATGACACGAAGTATGGCAGCACGGCGGAAGGCGGCGAGGCAGAGGGCGCTGGCGGTGCGGACACAGAGTAGGGCGGCAAGAAAGAAGGCGCTGGTGGTCCCGCCGCTGATGGTGCTGACACGGAGCATGGCGGCGAGGCGGAAGCCACTGGCTCTCCCACATGACATGCTTGTGTAGATTGCCAGGCACGTGGCTACGACGTCGCTGCACCCGATGGAGGACATCTGCAGCCTATGAAGCATGTACGTTTGTCTCAACAATACAGCCAACGCATTCAGATCGCTGATCCATGCATGCTTGTCTTGCAGTTGCCACGACATGCACAAAGCGTGCAAGGAGGGCGTCGTCGCAAAACGATTGGCACTGGAGCAGGAATCCGCCATGAGGTGGTTCACAACGACCGCTACCTTGAGCTCGTCGACAACCTGGCCGCCGTCGGAAACCTGGAGGCATGCTTTGTCCGTGGCCTCATGCTCGTCTTTGCGAAGCGGTGCATGCACGACGGCACCCAGTGTCTTGCACCGGCAGCAGCCGCCGATCACAAGGTTGCGGCTTACGTGCTCGGTGTCCTCCACTACTGCTACGGGGAGAAGCAGGAGGCCAAACCGTACATCCGGCAGGTAGAGGGTGAGGATGAGGGCGGCGTCGCCATGGGTGCAAGCAGGGCAGCGGCAAGACCAACCAAGAGTGTGTGTCGTGTTGCGCACACACTGTTTAGGCCATCAGTGACGTTACATGGAAGGTGGCCGCAACTATAGTGCCGGTGCCGGTCACCCTGGTGGAGGACGGACATGATTGCAAGGGTGGTGCCTGCGGCGTGCCCGAAGGATGGGCTGATGGATGTGCTATCTTTTGTAGTGAAGCCTGTAGGATTAGGCACGAGTACTACAAGTTCATTTCGCGAGTCTCATTTCCCTCTACTTAATAACATGCAAGATCTAATCTGTAATCCCTGTGATATGGCACAAGTTCATGCAGTAGCTAAAGAATGCCTGTTACGTTAATTTCTGCACTGCCCTGCTCTTTTCCTTACCGGCATAATGAGCTCAGTGTTGTGCCTTCTTCATCTGGAATGAATTGTGGTAAACAGATCATTGGACTTAGAGTCTACATATCGACGGACGGTACTGGCGCTCTGTACTTGTGCGTCGGCTGGTCTGACGCCTTTGGACGAAGGGTTTGACGTACGTACTTGAGGTGCAGGGTTTCACTCTCCTTCTTGTTATTCTGTTCACTAACTACGTGACAAAACTTAGTCAATCCGGTCATCAACAGGGTAATTAGTGGCTAGAAGACTAAATAAATTTCTGATCAGTACAAAAGGGCATCAACATACTAATTCTTTCCACTAAACTTTGATGTACAAAGAACAACCCACTGCAATATAGTTTTCTCAAAATAACCCCAACGGTAAAATTTTAACACAAACAGAACATGAATGTAAAGTACCAGTGCACCTAGAATAATTCTCCAAATAAATAACCCAACTCCAACTATCCACCATAATCATAGGTGTGTTGTTTCTTTGTTATAAATCTCACAAGCAATGTCCGGGCCTCCAAAAAACAGAATGTTCTCCAACGAAACTCCAGCCGCAGTAAGAATCCAAGATAAACATCTTGAACAACGCCTCGATCCCATTTGCGTGAGCGTAATGATCCAGGCCACAGATCGAGTGATCAACTTGCAGCGCACGGTCCCTGGGCCGCGCCTTGACGTACTTGAGGTAGGCGCAGCATGTCCTCGTGGCCATTGATGAACTCGAAGAGGAGGCCGGTGTCGGCGCGGTGTCGCAGCACCACACCCGCACCTGCACCCGGTTGCGGTGCCGGCCATACACGTCCTGCAGCAACACGCAGAACATGATCCCCCGTGCCCTGGCGCCTACCTCCATGACCTGCAATGGGTCACTGTCCTTCTGTGGATTGCACAGACGATGCATAACCGACACGGTGCGTCGAGGTCCTCCTGTGGACGATGGCGGCAATTGCGGTGCCGACCATACGCGTCCTGCAGCAGCGCGCATAACATGATCCTCCATGCCCTGGCGCCTACCTCCATGAACTATAACGGGTCACTGTCCTTCTGTGGATCGCGCAGACGATGCATGACCGGCGCGGATGGCGGCAGACGATGAAGAGGAATGAACCCTAAAATGATGAAAACAACGGAGACGGATCAACCCTAACACAATGAAAACATTCAAAGCAAATATTCATCTATAACTATAGTATAAATCTCAACTACACTACTGCAAACATTTATTTTAACAATTACGAAAATACTGTTTTACCCTTAATGAAAAAATAACCACAAAAAAGCAATTGCCATTATTTTTTTAAAATAATAACTTAGGAGGCGTTGGGAGGCGTTACAACACATATGGGCCCACGGACCATAGACATAGCCAATGCCTTCCAACGCCTCCCTCATTGACGCCTCTCGACGCCTACCCTCTTATGGGCCCACAAATCATAGACAGAGCCAACGCCTCCTGACGCCTCTCCAACCATTTTGAAAAATCTCATTATGGAATATGAGGAACCTAAATAGTGTTTGGAGCTGATGATGAGACAATATGTAACATTTAAAAATTAGATTACGCTCACAGAAAAGTGGGATCAAGTTCTAGAAAAAACCGGAAAAATGTTTGAGAAGTTTATAGAGATTGCTTGATGGATGAGGAACTAAAAGAAGTGATTTGAGTGACAATAAAAAGATTTTAGGAAGCTCCTAATAAAAACTTAAGCTGAGAAACAAGGAATTTGGTTGTAGATAAAGATAAAGATGTACCGGTCAAGGAATATCGATCTACGAAACACATTTTAAAAACTTTGCTCACTCTCAACACACAAAGGAGCAACAAGCAAACATTACATCAAATCATATGCACCAGTATGTATGCACAACAATATTGCTAAGCCTTATGATAAAATTTAGTTTAATGAAAAATATTATTTTTCATATATTTTCGTGAGCACAAAAATACATAATTAAATTATTTTTAACTCTATTTCAAAAGGAGCAAATTTTTCGGTGTTACAATTCTACCCCCCTTAAGATGAATCTCGTCCTCGAGATTCGGAAGATGGTGATTAAAGAGATGTTGATACTCCGCCTTTGGATTCTTCTTCAGTTTCTCAAGTAGCTTTTGTTTCATCCTCTTAGTTATGACTCCACTTCACTTAATCTAAGTGACTTGCTCAAATATTTCCAATATTTTGAGAGGTACCCCGAGCATCCTTCAAGTCACTTCAATCACTAGGCCACTTTTCTTTTCATATTAAGAACCATAAATAAACCAACATTTATAGTGCTATCATCTCTTAGGACTTCTTATAATATATGTCCTAACAAAACACTTTTTTCGTATACAATCCTTAACTTGAAAACCAATATACTTTTCGTGTGTTAATATATGTCCTTGAAAGAGCATCTAGGCCCCTAATGACTTTTGGTGATTAATGACAATGTTGATTACTATGACTAACGTGTGTTTTGCAGAGGCAAAGTCATTAGTGTTAGGTCATGGTAATAGGTACTCGATGAACAGGGACGTACATGCCTACTTAATAGTGGAAATCGTTTCGGTTTTGAAAGAATGGATGGACATCGTCAAGACTAGACTAGGTCTAAGTGCCATATGGTGAAGAAGGGCACTTAGAGTAGTTTAGGACTTTGTTTTCCTTTGACTGTACTATTAAGAGGGGCTTTGATCTAGTAGATTGACTTAGGCAATACTTTAGGTTTAGGTGTGGTGCACACTTGGTAAACCTAGCACCAGGCAGCTCAGAGATAGTCCTTAGATCGAGTGGAACAAACTTCGTGTTGGAAAGATCGCATTTCGACAAAGTTTGGGTGCCTAACCTGGCATCAGACGCTGCACCAGACGATCTGTGAGTGCATCCACTGAGGTCGGTTTGAGTGAGAGTGCCTAAGTCCCTAACGTTAGGCACCAGACGCTAGCACCGGACGCACCGGGTAGCGTCCGATCCTAAACCCAGGGAGGTCCAAAGGATGACCTAGGCACCAGACGCTAGCACCGGACTCACCGGGTAGCGTCCGGTCCTAAACTCAGGGAGAGTGTAAAGTTCACCCTCACAACGGACGGTGTTACCGGATGGTGGGAAGTAGCGTGCGGTACTCTGTCAGAGGCAAGTACAGTTAGCCATTGAGTGTTACCGGACGCTCGGTGCAGAGCGTCTGGTGCAACATCAACAGCGTCCGGTGACCCCGTTTTCTATGTAAAACGGTTGGCTGACCCTTGGACTTGATGGTGTGTATTTATACTCCTCCACCTCGTCCATAGGAGGTCTCTTGCCCATTTGATCAATTGAGAATCACCTTGTGGTGCAAGAGAGAAGCAAGAGCCTAGAGAGGATTGAGATTTGAGAAATTTCTTGTGAGAATCCTTCTCTAGTTGGAATTCCAAGAGTCAAATGTGCATCCACCACTCTCTAGTGCCTTGGTTGGATCAAGTGAGAGTTCATTGCTTGTTACTCTTGGTGATCACCATCACCTAGACGGTTCGGTGGTGATTGGAGGCACGAAGACTGCCTGGAGTTCTTGTGGGTGGCTCGTGTCAAGCTCGTGAGCGGTTTTGGGCGATTCACCGCGATGGAGTGTCGAAGAATCAACCTGTAGAGAGCACTTGGTCCTTGCGCAGACCAAGGGGGAGCAAGACCCTTGCACGGGTGCTCCAACGAGGACTAGTGGAGAGTGGCGACACTCCTATACATCGGCAAAACATCGCTAAGCACTTTCTTGCCCTCCTTTACTTTCTAGCATTTACTTTGTGCAATTACTTTGAGCTTTTCCATTTCTAGATTTGCCATGCTAGAATAGGATTGGAACTAGGTTGCAAAACTTTTATCCAGTAGCTCTCTAGTCACTTTAGGCACAAGGGGTTGAATTAGAGCGTATAGGTTGCTTAAATTTTTAGAGAAGCCCAATTCACCCCCCGTCTTGGGCATCTTGATCCTTTTCAATTAGTATCAGAGTCTAGTGCTCATTATTTAGGCTTCACCTCCTAGGGAAAGATGTCTAACGGGGATGGACCGCCACCCATGTTCGATGGCGATGACTTCCCGTATTGGAAAATACGGATGGAGTCATACCTCGAGGCATGTGACACTAAGTGCCTAAAAGCCACGATCGAAGGGTTTACCCCTCCAGCAAAAGACGTCGTTCTTACTCCACAAGAGCAAGAAAACGAGAAGTGGAATGCAAAGGCCAAATACCACATATTTAGAGGTCTTTGCAAAGAGGTGTTTAACCGCATTCGGAACCACAAAACCGCCCATGTGTTATGGAAGGAACTTTGTGCGCTCCATGAGGGATCCAAGAGTGAGCATTGTTGACGGTTCTTAAGTATCAATTTTAATTATCAAATAAACAAGAGAAAGGACCAATATGCAACCATCACCTAGAATTAGGGTTTGATCTGACAGAATTCCACGAGCTTTGTTGTTTATCTGTTTCTGCAGGGGGTTATCAGGAAATAAGGAAGAAAGGCCCACATGTCGGGATTACATAGAGATATCAACGCACCGCGTAATTTTACATCATCTAGAAGACTCCAGAAGCCACGAGACCGAAGCGGAGGCAAAACTGGGCCAGGCCCAGGGCGCCCGCCCTGGTAGCCTGGGCGCCCGCCCCCCTGCTGGAGCCAAATCAGGACTCTTTCGTTCGGGATATTCCACCGACCTATTGGATCAAGAAAAACATAGTACCACCTCGCCTATCGACCCAAAAACGCATAGAAGGGGAGGACTATATAAGCAAGGCCCCCTGGCCTCTGGAGAAGACATGAAGAAATTATCATAGAGATTGAGGGGTGCCCTCGAAGGAAAACCTCTTCTCTAATTAATATTTCTTTTTAGGCTTAGCAATCAATGTAAGGTAGAAATAGATCTTCTAGTTTCTACTAGATTGAGAGAGATAGAGTGGAGGTGTAGAGTGGAGGAAGCCCGGCCTGTCGGTGTCTACTCCAAGCTTGTACCTGCGGGATCAAGTTCTCCTAACCCGAAGCTTGCTCCTAGGATTCTTCAGTAATTCGACTTCTAAATTCTAGTAAGTTCTTGTTTTATTGTTCTTATTGTTTATGAGTTTACTTTAATCTCTTCGCGTAGAGTTTAGAGTAATCATTGCTGGCATAAACGTGGTGTTTAGGCTGGGGTACTCATAGATATTCCCTGACTAGCTGGACAGTGGTAGTAGTGAGGAACGTGACAATTCTGAGCTACCTTTGTAGATCACATCTCGTTAGCAGGAAGGATAGGGTTTATAGGTGCGGGTTGAACATCCTTTGTGGTGTCTAGATTCCGTTAGCCTCCCCATTAGAACAGTAGATCATCCTTACCAAAGTTAGAAGGAGACTACGGATGCAGTCTTCTCTATTTATCACTCACATCGAAAGACATTCTTTGTGCCTAAAGGTTAGTAGTAATAGACCGGTTAGTCAGATGCACTCTTTCTCCTAGTGGTAAAAAAATAAATACGATACACTGGATAATTTCCCGGGTGAAGTGCTCACCGATATCCGTGCGCTTGCGGATCAATTTCTTATTGCGTTCCCAAATATCAACAAGAATTTCTGGCGCCGTTGCCGGGGAGAAAGACGGTTGCTGAGATAACCTGTGTCTTGCTATTAGCTTGTATCTATACTTTTATCTTTTCTTATCTTTATTATTATTTATTTTCTTTACTCTTACCTTATGGAAAACCAAAATTCTAAATCGATCAATGAGTCTGCAATCCCTTTAGCAACTGACCTTTTACCATGGGAATCATCACAACCTATCCAAACATCCCAGTATAAGTTAAGTTCTAGGTTGATTGCCATGATTCAAAACCTATCTTTTTCGGGAAAGGAAGACGAAAACCCTTACCTTCATATTAGAGATTTTGAGCAAACATGTGATTGTCTTCGCATTGAAGGCATTTCTGATAAGACTTTACGTTGGAAGCTTTTTCCTTTTTCCTTAAGGGGAGAAGCTAGACAATGGTCCAGTCAGAAGGTAAGTCAACAACAAGGTGAATGGGGAGTTTTACGAGCCAACTTTTGTCTAGATTTTTATTCCCTTGACCGTATAGCCGACCTTAGACTCGAAGTCCTATCTTTTAAACAAAAAGATAATGAAACTTTGGGAAAATCCTGGAAACGTTTTTCTGATCTTTTAGAATCTGGTCCAAACCTTAATCTAGAAGACCCTGTTCTTTAATTTCACTTTTTTCGAGGTCTTCATAAAAATCACAAACAAATGTTGCACGCAATGTCTAGAGGTTCTTTCTTTCGCATCCCTGCTGATGAAGCTAGAGTGATCCTAGATAGAATCCTAGAAGCTGAGATGGATAATACCCTTCATGATGAAACCTATGAATCCGAAGTAGACACTCTGCCAAAATCTTCTTCTACTTTAGCTATCCCAAGTTCTGAGCCACAAGAGGAAGAAATTCCACCACCGGACTTCATGCTGGATATAGAATCCGATCTTTTTGCCGATTTTGGAAATATTTCAAACTACCATTCTATTGACAAACCCCAAAACGGCCAGTTTAGCATTTATTTACCAAGTGAATATCAATTGAGAGAGCTTATCTCAGTAATGAGTAGCGAATGGTTGGAGGAATCAGAGCTTTCCTCTGATGTGATCCGATTGGACACACCCTCTATAACTATACGCTGTGCTTATAATTCTGATCGATTTAATGCTCTTTATAATCCTGTTGTGAGGATCAACATCATGTCTGAATCCTTTGCACTTAAACTATTTAAAAATCTTATCTTAACCCCCACAACAAAGGTCATAAAGGAATCTTCGGGACGATTAGTCCCCAGTCTTGGAATTATTAATATCCTACCTCTTACGGTAGAAGGCTCCATGGTTCATTTGAACTTCTATATCTTTGATACATGGGACTTCGACCAGTTGATAGGACAACCTTTTAGAAGACTCCTTTATGAAGGTCATACTGGAAAGCTACACATTTCTTTTGGAAAAACTTTTAAATTCCCAATAATAATTTCACACTCCTTAAACAATAAGGCCGAGTCATATCTTTTGCCTGATCCTATGGAGGAAGTAAAGGCTGCATCTCTAGAGCTTTTAGATGAACCAGACTTAGAAGACGAAACTCCTTTCTTCACAGAAGAAGAAGACGAACCTTCCGAGCCTGAACCCTTAGATGAGTTTGCAGAAACACCTAGACCTCCCATAGAGCTTAAAACTTTACCACCCGGTCTTACATACGCTTTCCTAAACAATAATCCAGAGTTCCCTGTAATCATTAGTGATAAACTCACTCAGGATCAAACTCTACGATTAATGACCATTCTTGAGAAACATCACTCAGTTTTTGGCTACTCACTCCAAGATCTTACAGGAATCAGTCCTATGATTTGTAACCATCGTATTCCAACAGATCCTTCTGTTACACCCTCTCGAGAACCCCAACGTAGACTTAACAACACTATGAGAGAGGTAGTTAAAAAGGAAGTTATAAAGTTGCTGCATGCAGGGATTATATATCCCGTGCCGCACAGTGAGTGGGTGAGCCCAGTCCAAGTTGTGCCTAAAAAGGGAGGCATGACAGTTATTATGAATGAAAAGAACGAGCTAATTCCGCAACGCACCGTCATAGGATGGCGGATGTGCATAGACTATAGAAAACTAAACAAAGCCACGAGAAAGGATCACTTTCCTTTACCTTTTATAGATGAGATGCTAGAGCGGTTAGCAAATCATTTGTTCTTCTGTTTCTTAGATGGATATTCAGGGTATCATCAAATCCCGATCTATCCTGATGATCAAAGCAAAACCACTTTTACATGCCCTTTTGGAACTTATGCTTACCGTAGAATGTCTTTTGGGTTATGTAATGCACCAGCTTCTTTTCAAATATGCATGATGTCTATATTTTCTGATATGATTGAAGAGATTATGGAAGTCTTCATGGGTGATTTCTCTGTTTATGGAAAAATAAAAGGAATTCGAAGCTTTCTTGGCCATGCTGGTTTTTATCGTAGATTCATAAAAGATTTTTCATTTATTGCTAGACCACTTACTCTTTTGCTAGCCAAGGATGCTCCTTTCGAATTTGATGATGCATGTCTAACATCTTTCAATTTATTAAAGAAAGCACTCATCTCTCCACCAATCATTCAACCCCCTGATTGGTCGTTGCCTTTTGAAATTATGTGTGATGCTAGTGATTATGCTGTGGGGGCAGTATTGGGACAAACTAAAGATAAGAAGCATCATGCAATTGCTTATGCCAGTAAAACTTTGACAGGAGCTCAACTTAATTATGAAACTACTGAAAAAGAGCTTCTGGCTGTTGTCTTTGCCATTGATAAATTTAGATCTTATTTAGTTGGAGCTAAAATAATTGTTTACACTGATCATGTTGCATTAAAATATTTGCTCACTAAAAAAGATGCTAAACCTCGCCTGATTAGATGGATCTTATTACTCCAAGAATTTGACTTAGAAATAAAAGATAAAAAAGGAGTAGAAAATTCTGTTGCTGATCACTTGTCTAGAATGTATTTTAAGAATCCCCAGGAAACCCCCATCAATGATTCACTCTGGGACGACATGCTCTACGGGATTAACAGGTCTGACCCCTGGTATGCAGATATTGTTAATTTTATGGTTTCAGGGTATGTACCACCAGGAGCAAACTAGAAGAAGCTTATTCAAGAAAGTCGTTCACATATATGGGACGAGCCATACCTCTTCCGAGTATGCTCTGATGGCTTACTCAGGAGATGTGTGACCACTGAGGAAGGATGGAAGATCATCGACAGATGTCATTCATCACCATATGGAGGTCACTATGGAGCATTCCGTACACATTCAAAGATCTGGCAGTGTGGATTCTACTGGCCTACAATGTATGAAGACACGAAGCAATATATCAGAAGATGTGGGCCATGTCAAAGACACGGAAACATAAATACAAGGGATGCAATGCCACTCACCAACAACCTTCAGATTGAGCTCTTTGATGTCTGGGGAATAGACTACATGGGTCCATTTCCTCCATCAAAGAAGTGCGGGTACATCTTGGTGGCGGTTGACTATGTCTCCAAGTGGGTAGAAGCATTACCTTGCAAGCATGCCGAAAACGACAGTTCAAAGAGGATGTTTGAAGAAATTATATTTCCAAGATTTGGAGTTCCCAGAGTAGTGATAAGTGATGGAGGAGCACACTTCATCGACAAACGCTTCAAGCAGTATCTATCAAGACATGGAATCCGTCACAACGTTGCTACCCCTTATCATCCTCAGACAAGTGGCCAAGCAGAGACTTCCAACAAACAAATCAAGAATATTCTTCAGAAGACAGTAAATGAAATGGGAATGGCATGGAAAGACAAGCTACCCGATGCACTCTGGGCATACCGGACAGCATACAAGACCCCAATCAGAATGTCTCCATACCAATTGGTGTACGGGAAGACTTGCCATCTACCTGTTGAACTAGAGTTCAAAGCACACTGGGCCATAAAGAGACGGAATATGGACCTAGATATTTCCGGAGATTATAGAAGAATGCAACTATCAGAATTAGAAGAATGGCGAGAGAAGGCATTTCACAATTCAAAGATCTACAAAGAAAGAGTCAAGAGGTGGCATGACAAGAGAATCAAGAAGAAGGAGTTCACACCCAGAGATAAGGTATTACTTTTTAATTCCAGGGTAAAGCTTTTCGGGCATGAAAAACTCTGGACCAAATGCGAAGGGCCATTCAAGGTAATCAACTCATCATCCCACAGAGCTATCACACTTCAAAATAGCGAAGGTACGTTATTCAAGGGAAATGGTCAACGTCTTAAATTATTTTTAGAGCCCAATGAGGAATTTGAAGAAATAGACGTAGTCCATTTTTACCTTACCATAGAGAATTAGAGCCCGACACTTTTGGTCTGATGGTTTTGGGTCATATATATATTTTTCTAAATAATTCCGCATCTAGAAACGCGCTCGGAGAAGTGGGCCCACAGAGGGGCCAGAGAGAGGGCGGGCGCCCAGCCCCTGTTCCCCCTCGGTCCCGACTTTCTCTGTTATGGAAAATGCACCTAGGGTGATCCAAATAATCCCTCGGATGAAAAGTTTCGCACGCACATCGACGGGAGCAACCCGAACAACCCATAGAGGCATCCTTTTGACCCCTATATAAACAGACCCCTGACCTCAGTTTTCAAACACCAGGCCACCAAGCTTTCTCTCCTTCAATTAGAGCTTGATTAGCTCTCCTTCAATTAGAGCTTGATTAGCTCTACTTCAATTAAAATTTTATTAGTTCCTTGCTGCTCCAATGGCCGACAAGTACCACGACGATTGGGAAGTCGTCGCCTTCAACCTCAACATGGAGCCAGTGGAAGACCCCGATGCCCGTGCTCTCGTCCCGGCCAACACAGAGCGTCAGCTAGAAGCCATGCCATCATGCCAACGTAGCTCCGCCCAATCTTACCATGCTCAACCAGTTCTCACCGCACCACCACAACCCTTACTCCTCAAAGGACCATCATCCAAGATGAAGACCACTATCAAGGTGCCAATCGGCACAAGGATCCTTCCACCTAGACCCAATGAGAGGGTCGTTGGAGTCAAGACCAGCCGGAGCGGCGAGATCAGCAGTGTTCGCTACACTACGGAGGAGGAAAGGCCTTACTTTGAAGGGATTAGAGCATCTAAAGTCTGTTTCATCCCTCCAAAGGCAGCCCCAAAGCACTCTCTCAATGCTTTTGAGACACCTCCCAAGCGTCGCAAGACTATAATAGATATTGATGAGGAAGTTCGCAGGCTAGATAGAGTTATCATAGACCTCCAGTCCTCAATTAATTCCCTCACTAGGCAGCTCTCTAACCACAACACCATTATACTAGGCCTTAGGCAGGATCTTGCCAGTGCCAACAAGAAGATTAAGGAATTAGAGCGCCGCTAAGTTATCTAGATTAGACCTTAAGGCAATACATCTTAGTCATTTATCTTTAAATTCGGTTTAGGTTTACTTTTATTATCAGTTTGCCATCAGTTAGCTACTAGTCTTTTATAATGCCTCAAGATCAATAAAGAGTATTATTATTATTATTATGTCTTGTGTGTCTCTACTTTATTTTTGTGCAAGAAAGCAGAAAACAAGTATGGGGGATATCCCTCGACATACCAAACACACTCCAACTACACCACTCCACCATTCAGGTACACACTCTGCACACTTTACTTTACACATATATATATTTTGGATTATGCAGATTATTGTTTCCGACATGATAAAATGAAAGGATTCAAATATTTCTAATCATGATTAATCTCAATCTATGATATTTCCTGAAAACTTGCAATTGTTATAAAATCATTTTAAAACCCTGTGTTACTTAAGTCAATATGGAATATGTGATGGTAGAGTATGAGTTTCTTGTTCTTGATATCATTGTTGCTTGGAGAATTTATTTCAAAATATTCAAAATTCTAGCTACCATCCTCAGTGTTTTATATGCCTGATAAAACTGAAATATTAATTATGATTATAAAAGCTATCCGCTCTGTATTGAGTTTGTTCAAAATGAGTTAGACCCTTGTTGAGAGATTTATCATGCTCCTAAGATCAAGACATTATTTCAGTAAGATTCACTCTTCCGAAGTATTATTGCATTACAGGCATGGGCTATGCAAAAATAGAAGATATTTTGAGGAAATAAAAAGGAGCAAGTGCTCGACAACCTCGCAGAAAAAATGGACAAGTGTCCGGCAGTAGAATTAGGGGTACCTCGGTATCCACTTAAAAAAAATGATAGCCCATGGTCCCTCTAATAAGCAATATGCCAGCAAGAGATGACAAAAATTTTAATTTCAAAAGTCTTTGATCTAAGAGTATGACATTCCTCTCCTCGGATCCCGTTTTGATCAGGCAATAAATGCAAAGTAAGTATGCTTGAGAATTTTTGCAAAATAAAACAGCCTCAGTGAGATATATAAAAGATAATGAGTGATCTGAGAGAACCTATGAGGATAAAAAGGTATGCTAACTTTCTTTCAAAAATATACAAAAGCTCCAAGTGGCAAGATTGAGAAGAAAGGATCTTTACTCTTGATCATATATATCCCTGGCTATGGTACACAGTGGAAATTTTTAACACCCTGCAATTATAAAGAGAATACTTTAAAAAGTTTACCCTAGATATTTTTCTTAACCATCCTTTTCTCGAGGACGAGTAAAAGCCTAAGTATGGGGGTATTTGTTGACGGTTCTTAAGTATCAATTTTAATTATCAAATAAACAAGAGAGAGGACCAATATGCAACCATCACCTAGAATTAGGGTTTGATCTGACAGAATTCCACGAGCTTTGTTGTTTATCTGTTTCTGCAGGGGGTTATCAGGAAATAAGGAAGAAAGGCCCACATGTCGGGATTACATAGAGATATCAACGCACCGCATAATTTTACATCATCTAGAAGACTCCAGAAGCCACGAGACCGAAGCGGAGGCAAAACTGGGCCAGGCCTAGGGCGCCCGCCCTGGTAGCCTGGGCGCCCGCCCCCCTGCTAGAGCCAAATCAGGACTCTTTCGTTTGGGATATTCCACCGACCTATTGGATCAAGAAAAACATAGTACCACCTCGCCTATCGACCCAAAAACGCATAGAAGGGGAGGACTATATAAGCAAGGCCCCCTGGCCCCTGGAGAAGACATGAAGAAATTATCATAGAGATTGAGGGGTGCCCTCGAAGGAAAACCTCTTCTCTAATTAATATTTCTTTTTAGGCTTAGCAATCAATGTAAGGTAGAAATAGATCTTCTAGTTTCTACTAGATTGAGAGAGATAGAGTGGAGGTGTAGAGTGGAGGAAGCCCGGCCTGTCGGTGTCTACTCCAAGCTTGTACCTGCGGGATCAAGTTCTCCTAACCCGAAGCTTGCTCCTAGGATTCTTCAGTAATTCGACTTCTAAATTCTAGTAAGTTCTTGTTTTATTGTTCTTATTGTTTATGAGTTTACTTTAATCTCTTCGCGTAGAGTTTAGAGTAATCATTGCTGGCGTAAACGTGGTGTTTAGGCTGGGGTACTCATAGATATTCCCTGACTAGCTGGACCGAGGTAGTAGTGAGGAACGTGACAATTCCGAGCTACCTTTGTAGATCACATCTCGTTAGCAGGAAGGATAGGGTTTATAGGTGTGGGTTGAACATCCTTTGTGGTGTCTAGATTCCGTTAGCCTCCCCATTAGAACAGTAGATCATCCTTACCAAGGTTAGAAGGAGACTACGGTTGCAGTCTTCTCTATTTATCACTCACATCGAAAGACATTCTTTGTGCCTAAAGGTTAGTAGTAATAGACCGGTTAGTCAGATGCACTCTTTCTCCTAGTGGTAAAAAAATAAATACGATACTCTGGATAATTTCCCGGGTGAAGTGCTCACCGATGTCCGTGCGCTTGCGGATCAATTCCTTATTGCGTTCCCAAATATCAACAAGCATGAGGAATGCTTTCATCTTGTGATGAACAAGCTTAATACATTTGATCGAGCTTCCTAAGGAAAATGCTAATGAAATGTATTCTCGCTTGAATGTTATTGTAGAGGAGCTAAATGGACTCGGGCTAAATCAAATGAGTCCGGTGGATGTGGCGAGGAAGATACTATGTGTTCTCCCCATTGAGAAATACAGGCACATAGTAACCGTGCTTCATCAAGGCGATCTCTCCATCGCCACACCAACGTCCATATTTGGGAAGATCAATGCTCATGAAATGTACATGCACATGAACCCCCAAGATGGCTCCTCATCGGCGGACTTGGATCTCAATGCTTCTCATAAGGGCAAAGCCAAGAAGATTGAAGTTGAGTCATCAACTTCAAGTGATGATGATGCATCTATTGCCCTCTTGGTGAGAAGGACCACCAAGATGTTGAAGAAGCTCAACAAGAATGGAGTCAATTTTGACACCAAGAAGATGAAGTTCTTCACAAGTAGCAAGAGGAAACCCATCTCTGAGATGGATTGCTACAATTGTGGTGAACTTGGTCATCTTGCTCACCAATGTCCAAAGCCCAAGAAGGACAAGTACAAGAAGTAGAACAAAGAGCAAGATGATTCAAGTGATGAAGAGAAGATTGACAAGAAGCCATACAAGAAGAAAGGTGGCAAGAAGAAGGAGTACCACAAGAAGAAGAATGACAAGGCTTACATTGTTGGTGATTGGCTCACCGACATTGAAAGCTCAAGTGGTGACTCCTCTGGCAACGAAAGTGATGATGAGAAAGTTGCTGCCATTGCCATTGATGCTTCATCACCATCATCTTCACCACCATCTACATCCTCTACACACCTATGCCTCATGGCTAAGGGTGAGCGGAAGGTACAAAGTGAGGATGAGAGTAGTGAGAGTGATAGTGAGTATGAATCACCATCTTATGACATACTTGTGCAATTGCTAAACAAATACACTAAAGTCATAAGAAAACTAGAAGTGAAAATGACAAACTTGAACTTGAAAATGAATCACTTCTACCAAAGCTTAAATCTAGTGATGAGCTTAGAGATCAAAATGAGATCATGACCACTAAGCTCAAGGAGCTCAAACTCTCCTTAAAAGAGCTCAAAGAAAAACATGATAAACTTGAGAGTGTTCATGATGAGCTTATCACTAGACATAGAGCTTTGAAGGAAGAGCTTGCAACTCTAAAAGCCAACTATGACAACCTTGAGATAGCTTATGATCTTGCAATCAATGAAACACATGTTGCTACTAACCATGTTGCTAAGCTTGATGTAGCCACATCTTGTGATGACTTACTTGTGAAGAGCACAAGCAAATGTGTTGGTTGCAAGGGCAAAAAAGTGGTAGTGGCTGAGAGTTATGAGGACACTATCAAGATCAAGGAAGAAAATGCCAAGCTCAAGAAAGAGTTGCAAGAGCAAGCCAAGCACAACACAATAGTGATTGAGTCACTTGATCAAGATAAGAAGCTTGCATATGAGAACAAGTTGCTCAAAGAAGAGAACCAATATCTCAAGCTTGGTTTGATGTATCACAAGCAAGAAGAAGATGAGTCATTCATCTTGGAAGAGTTAGAAAGCAACAATGACCCAATCATCAAGAAGCTAACTCAAGAGAATAACAAGCTCAAGAAAGAGAAAGAACATCTAACCAAGGGGTTAGAAAAGTTCACAAAAGGAAAGGACCTTCAAAGTGAGCTATTCATGAACACCGTCATGAAGATGGACAAGAGTGGGATTGGCTACAAGGCTCATAAAAGCAAACTCATCAAGTCACTAGCCACTCATGATCATTCAAACAAGCCAAAGCCAAAGAGATGCTTTGAGTGTGGTCAAGAAGGACACTTTGCTCATGAGTGTGAGGTACCACTACCACCACCCTTGCCCAAGAATGCTAGACCATTTGCTTTCAATGCTCACTACATTGTAAGGAAAGAAAAGAGTGGCAAGGTCAAGTTTAGCTTCATGGGGCCGCCCAACAAGCAAAGGCCAAAGAAGATTTGGGTGCCAAATTAACTAGTAGAGAAGGTAAAGGGCCCTAAGCAAATATGGGTCCCTAAATCTCAAGCTTGATCTCTTGTGTACAGGTGAACTACAAGACCGGTGGATCACATTGGGTAATTTATAGTGGTTGCACTCAACATATGACTGGAGATCCCCGGATGTTCACCTCACTTGATGAAGATGTTGACAACCAAGAGAAGATCACATTTGGTGACAATTCAAAAGGCAAGGTCAAGGGTCTAGGAAAGGTTGCAATATCAAATGACAACTCCATCACCAATGTGCTCTTTGTGCAATCATTAAGTTTCAACTTGCTCTCGATTGGACAACTTTGTGATCTTGGTTTTGAATGTCTATTCAACAAGAAGGAAGTAATAGTGACAAAGGAGGATGACAATGAAATGGTATTCAAAGGCTTCCGACACAACAACTTATATGTAGCTGATTTCTCATCCGATGAAGTTGATGTCAAGACTTGCTTATTCACCAAGACCTCACTTGGATGGTTGTGGCATAGAAGGTTAGCAGATGTTGGAATGGGCACACTCAAGAAGTTGATGAAGAAATAATTGATTAGAGGCTTGAAGGATGTGACCATTGAAAAGGACAAGCTATGTAGTGCATGTCAAGCCGGCAAGTAAATTGCAAACACCCATCCAACAAAGGCCTATCTCTCTACTTCTAGAGTGCTTGAGCTACTCCACATTGATTTATTTGGACCAACCCCATATGCTAGTCTTGGAGGCAATAAATATTGCTTGGTCATAGTTGATGATTGCTCCCGTACACTTGGACATTCTTCTTGCAAGACAAGGCCAAAGTTGCATCAATCTTCAAGAAGTTTGCAAAGAATGCCCAAAATCAATTTGATGTCAAGATCAAGAACATACGAAGTGATAATGGCAAAGGGTTTGACAACACCAACATTGAAGAATATTGTGATGAAGTTGGAATCAAACATGAGTTCTCCTCAACATACACACCACAACAAAATGAGGTTGTAGAAAGAAAGAACCGGATATTAATCACCTTGGCAAGAACAATGCTTCATGAGTACAACACTTCAGAGAAGATGTGGGCCGAGGCAATCAACAACGCATGCTATGCATCAACCTGGCTCTTTCCTCACAAGTTCCTAGAGAAAACACCATATGAATTGCTCAATGGGAAGAAGCCTGATGTCTCATTCTTTAGAGTGTTTGGGTGCAAATGCTACATCTACAAGAAGCGCCTACACTTTGGCAAGTTCCAAAGGAGATGTGACATTGGCTACTTGGTTGGCTATTCATCAAAGTATAAGGCATATAGGGTCTTTAACCATGCCACAAACATGATTGAAGAAACATTTGATGTTGAATTTGATGAAACTAGTGGCTCCCAAGGAGCAAGTGATAATCTTGATGATGTAGGTGGTGAACCATTGAGGGATGCCATGAAGAACAAGCCGGTGGGGGACATCAAGCCAAAAGAAGAGGATGATGTGCAGATCATTGAGCCACCATCCACCTCACATATACCACAAGATGAAGACAAGGATGTGAGAGATGCTCATGAAGACACTCAAGTCACTCATGAGCAAGTGGTGGCACAAGCACAAGATGTTGATGCTCCCCAAGCAACCCCTCAAGTGGCACCAAGAAGATCATCACACCTCCTCGAAGATCACTCTCAAGATCTCATCATCGGGAGTCCATCACGTGGTGTAACTACACGTTCTAGACATGCTTTATTTATTGAACATCACCCTTTTGTGTCTCTTGAAGATGAACCAAAAACTATAGAGGAAGCTCTTCGTGATGCGGATTGGATCATTGCCATGCAAGAGAAGTTGAACAACTTCACTCGCAACCAAGTGTGGACACTTGAAGAGTGACCTAAAGATGCAAGAGTGATTGGAACCAAGTGGGTCCTCCGCAACAAGAAGGATGATCAAGGCAAAGAGGTGCGCAGCAAGGCAAGGCTTGTGGCAAAAGTCTTTTCACAAGTGGAAGGTCTTGACTTCGGTGAAACCTTTGCACCGGTGGTAAAACTTGAATCTATCCGTATCCTACTTGCATATGCATCTAGTCATGATATCAAGTTGTTTCAAATGTATGTGAAAAGTGCTTTTTTAAATGGTTACATTAATGAGCTTGTCTATATTGAGCAACCCCTCGGTTTTGAAGACCCTAGGTAGCCCAAGCATGTCTACCGGTTGTCCAAGGCTCTCTATGGTCTCAAGCAAGCTCCTAGAGCTTGGTATGAGAGGCTTAGGGACTTCCTCATTGAGAAGCGATTCAAGATTGGGAAAGTTGACACAACACTCTTCACCAAAAAAATGAATGGCGAAATCTTCATTTGCCAAGTTTATGTTGATGATATTATTTTTGGCTCAACTAATGAAGATTTTTTCATGGAATTTGGTGATTTGATGTCCAAGGAGTTTGAGATGTCCATGATTGGTGAGCTATCCTTCTTCCTAGGATTTCAAGTCAAGCATATGAAGGAAGGGGTCTTCATCTCTCAAGAGAAGTACACAGAAGAACTTCTGAAGAGGTTCAAGATGATGGATTGCAAGCCAATCAAGACTCCCATGGCATCAAATGGGCATCTCGACTTGGATGAGTGAGGTAACCAAATTGACAAAACTCTATCGTTCCATGATAGGAAGTTTACTTTACCTCACCGCATCTAGGCCCGATATCATGTTTAGTGTGTGTATGTGTGCTAGATATCATGCTATGCCTATGGAATCTCACTTGATTGCCGTCAATAGAATTCTTAGGTATCTAAAATTCACACCTTGCCTGGGCTTATGGTATCCCAAAGGTGCAAGATTCCAACTTGTAGGCTATTCTGATTCGGATTATGCCGGGTGCCGCATTGATAGAAAAAGCACATCCGAAGGGTGCTGTTGACACTTACTAATACCACTTAGTTACTAGGTTGTCATCCCCAGCATGGTGCTAGAGTGTACTAAGGTATTTATAAATATGGAGGCTCTCTAGAAAATAATCTATTCTATCCGCAAGCGCACAGATAAAACACCTCATTGTAGCATTTCATCAGGAGAGTATTCCAGGTATCGTTATTTATAATTTTGCTTAGGAGAACAAGGGTGAAATTAAGATAAGGGTAAAATCTATCAAGGCATAGACTAGAGATAAACTTGCATGAACATGATTACTAATGAGGAACTCATCACATAGTCACTTACTTTGGCAGGGGCTAAGCCATAATAATAATGATAATGAATTATAAGCTCATGGGTAAATATCACAGCGATTAGAAAATAGACTACTCCACATATATGTAAGGTGACGTTGAATTAGCTAGAGAATGGATTCTAAGTTATATACTATCTACTAAGTCATAATCTACTCTAATTATCTATAAGATCATATATAGCATAAAAGACTCTTCATTCATGTATAAGGAACATTGCTAAAGTAAATAAGAGCATCGCAAGACTTACTCCGCAATACAAATTCTGCCCGTCCTATCAATGGAGGGTGGACTATATAAGAATCAACGAAGCTGTCACTATCTCGAACTACCACACAACCCGGCCAATAGGATACATTTGCAGGTAAATAACATCTAAGCACCACGCCCACATGTGATCTACCACTTAACTCCCACGTGTCAAGAGCTAAGCGCTTTGCAAACTTATACATAAACTCATTATCAATCATAACTATATCAAATATAGAACTAGAGCAAACTAAGAGCATAATAAATAGAGACATAATGCAATTAGAACAAAGTATTAGAGAAAGATATGAAATAATACCAATCTTTATTACCGAAGATCCGAATCCAGAGCGTAGTGCTCTACTTCTCTAATTCCTATCTAATCAATCCTCTAAACTTGAAGGACTAGGGAGTAGTTAATTCTAATTCTCTGTGGGGGAGATGTTCTGAAACCTAACTTTGATGACTACCTCTGATAATGATTTCTCCTCTCTCCCGCTGGGGTGGAGAGGCCTTGATTATATAGTCCTTTCAAGTGAATTTGGGCCGTCGGATCAAACCGACATTGATCGCACGATTTTCCTTGATCCTTTAGGTCGGTGGAGCACGATCCAAGAGTTTGGTTCTGATTGGCCCCGAGGCTAGGGCGAGCGCCCAAGGGGGGAGGGCGGGCGCCCTGCCCCCGAGCCCGTCGGGTCTTCCGTTCGTTCCCGTGGCTTCTGGTCTCTTCTAGATTAAGGAAAATTGCGCGGAACGTAATTATCTCGTTGTAAACATGACATGTGGGCCTTCTCTCCATATTTTCTGATAACCCCCAGAAATAGATAAACACCAAAGCTCATGGAATTCTGTCAGATAAAACCCTAATTCTAGATGTTTGGTGCATATTGATCCTTTTCCTTGTTTAGTTGATGGTTAATTTTAGTACTTAAGGACCGTCAACAAACTCCCCCAATCTTACCCATTGCTCGTCCCTGAGCAAACAGCTAAACTCAGACGGATCAGGAGTTGCTTCAATGTTTTCTTTCCTGACAGGCACACATGCTTTCACATAAAAATTCTTCCAGATTAGAGTGAAGTGTCATGGAGCTTAGTACCTGCACTTAAGTCTTAAGTAATCGAAAGACAAAATAATTAAGTCAATCACTATTCCTCCTGTCTATACTTCACCTTTATTCCAGAGTTTTGCATAAGTTTTCAAAAATAAAACTCAGAGTTCCCAGCAATGATTCTCTCAAGTCTCTCTATATGTGGTATTTGTGGATCCTTACCAAAATGTCACTTAACTATAGCTATGGAATACTTAAGTGGAGCTCATAGGAGTGAAAAATAGCTCATACATATGTTGTCTAATCGAGCCATGGATCCGACGGAACTCAGCATATAATTAAATAAAGATGTGCATGTGTGGTGGAGTAAATGATAGTGATGGTAAAAATGTATAAGTGATAATAAAACTTACTTCTCATTGCTCCTCATATTGCTATCTCTCCTCTTCTTTAATCTTTGCTTTGGGAAAACATGGGCTATCTTTCTTTTTTTTCAGGTGGGTAGTAGATACCCCTAATTCTACTGTTGGACACTTGTCCATTTTTTCCGCTCAAGTGGGCATCTTTGTACCCCTAATTCCACTTCAGACACTTGTCCATTTTTACCTCTCGTCTCACTCTTTTTCTTTATCTCTCTTTTTTTTCGAGGTTCCGGGCACTTACCCCTTTTTATTTCCTCGCATATTTTTGCATAACCCATGCCTCTTCTGCATTGAATCCTTTTGGAGAGAGAGAATAACAACACTTGGGACAATGAGTGATAATATTATTTTTAGCAATTTTTAATGAGTGGTGGTGGATGGTGTAGTAGATGTGTGCAAGTGAATATCTTAATTTAACCACAAGAAAAGCTCCTAAGGGTCTACACAGCTCGATCAAACTCAATGTGAATATAAGTAGCAAAAGATGTTATAGCAAGTATGGTTGTGGTAGGAATTTTGTCATGATAGGAACTCATCATGTAATTTGTAAGTTTTCAAAATAAATCTCCAGAACTTAGTGTAGTAGGAACAAGATAAACAGTAGCTCAAACTTTATATCATGTCCTTCTCTTACCTAGACTTTAGTTTTAGGTTCATGTTTTCCATAGATAGTAAATTTTAGTTTTAATAATTCCTGGAAGAACTCTAATATAAAAGATAAGTACTTGAAAGTAAGCAAACAGAGCAACTGTTCATCATTTCCATCATGCATCTTTTTGGTCTTTTTATTTTTCTAGAGATTATCACTTGGCATATAAATAAGCACACTTATCTACACACTCTTTTTATTTTGCTTTCATGTTTATAGAATGCAGTAAATTAAAGCTAGAAAATATTTATTGGGTTTTCTAAGTTTTTCTCTTTACGATAAGATAGAAAAGAATAAATAAGAAAAGCAACTAAAAACTTACTTAATAATGGGGAGGAACTCTCCCAAGCTGGATGTGGTTGTCGGTCTTACCCAATGTTCCAGAATCGCATCGTGGTGGTTATGTTGTCATTCATTGTCGTGGTATCTTGTCTCAGTTCTTGTACTGCAATGGCGTGGTCCTGGTTCCATTTTTGCTACTGTTCCAGGAGTCTTCCATGTTCTGCTTGCGTATTCTGGATGTCGAGGAGGGTGTTGTCGGTACGGGTGAAGAAAGCGCCGGCCTCTTGGTAGTAGTCGTTTGTGAAAGCATAAGAGGCGTCGGAGTACCGTCCTGCATCGAATTGGGGCGGAGGTCTGGATCCTGAAGCTCCATATTTATCAGTGGAGTACCTACCCATATGGAAAGGCGGGTTTGCCCACTGGTGATATTGGCTCTCCGGCCATGTCTCCTGTGTTGGCTCTTGTGGTTGAGCATGTCGAACCCATGGGTCTCGAAGGACTCGGGGGTTGTAGTCGCAATAATGCAGGTGCGCTGCTTCTTCCAGCCCGGGATCAGCTCCATACCAGGTGCGTTCTTGATGGGTGGTCATCCTTTCAGATGCCACTCGTTGTGTAGCTCTCTAGTTTACTGGTGTCACTGCAATCTCAATAAAAAATTTCGAACAACATAGAGGGCAAGGTTCGGGTTAGGTAACCGAATCTTGCCTTTATTATCGTATAACATATACATTATGTTCCCCTCTTTTTTTAACATCCGAGCATGCCTAAATGTGTCATAGCCATGATAAATTCGTAGCTCATCTATGAATTCTGATGATGAGTTTTCTAGCAAATGAAGATTAGAAGCTAGACGAGTGATAAGTGAAGTACATCCTACAGGTCCCTGAAGACTAGGTATTCTAAGCCAATGAGAAACTAAAAGTGTAACAGGTGAAGTGGGTACTTTATTTATAGCAGCATTTAGCAGTTGTAGATCTCCTACTCTTACTTTTCTAATATCATCACGATAGAAAAGATTGTACCCGAGCCATTTGTGGAACATCCTAAGAGTGGGGTGTTCCATGTCACTGATTCGGGCTTGACTATAAAACTCATCTCTTGATATCTCTTTCTAGAACTGGTGTCTCTCAAAATTGGGTAAGTCGGAGTCAATGTTCAAGATGCATCTTGAAAAGAAACCAAGATGGTCGCTCAGTTCTCTCCAAGACAATATAATGTCCTGTTTAAACATCCGAAAAGTAATTCCCCCCTCATAATATTGTAAAGTGCAAAGAAATTCAAGGGTGAGAAGACAGGAACCCAGCTCAGTTATGTTCCAAAAATTTGTCCATCCCACCATCTGGAAAATTAAATCGAATTTAGTATCTATACCTGTTTATTGTAGCAAGATAGGATCAAGAGTGGGGGCGTCAATGAAATCTTTGTTCTTTAGCTGCTGGTAAACTTCCTTTTCCCTGCGGGTCTTCAGTCCAAGGTCTCCTATCTTGAGAAGGACCTTGACTTGTGGATGAGATGAAGATGACAGAGCTTGCGGGGGTGTCGGGTCAACGCTCATCTCTGACGGCTGCGAGGAGTGTCGGGATGAACTCGTTGTACCAATGTTCTTGAGGGCCTTCCCTGCGTTCTTTACCTTCTTGAACATCCTGTAGCAAAAGTTGACACACACACAACTAGTGGAAAATATGAGAGAAAATGTTAGTGGTCAGCTGTCCGAAATGTCAATAGTCTAGGGGTTAGTCGTTCAAGACAAGTTTTTATTTTGGCAGCACCTCCCCCTAAACAACTTTTACTTCGACTTAGGACAGCGGGATCACTACTTACTAGGTGAACCTTACTCTCTCACTCGAAGACTACCAACCTCTCTTCCACTCTTCTCTTCCTCTCTACTCTCCTTCTTACTTCACTACAAGAGCTTCTTCTCTAGAAACTAAAACTTGCGTGGTTTTCTGGAATGCTTGTGTGAAGAAGTTGGAGGCAGGAAGTGGCAATTTATAGGAGGAAAGGGGGACAGGGCAGGCGCCCTCTGTAGGTGGGCGGGCGCCCACCTTTGGTGGCCATCGTGGTTGCCTTTTCTCCACTCACTCCTTTGCTTAGCTCTTACGCAAAATAATAGTTCAATAGGTGGTGGTTGGTTGGTGGAAAAGTGCTGGTGAGTGGAGTTATGTTGGTGGATTAAATAATGTGATGGGATGTGTGTGAGGTGTGGTGTATGACATGTGGGACCCAAGGAGTGTGGGTCATGCTTCTAGAAGGTTGCTATAATTAAATCTAATGCAGGAAAATTTATGAGAATTGAAATTTATTGAAATGTAATGGAAAATATTTTTGTGCCTCCACAATAATTAATAAATATGGGTTGTCACACACCACAAATATGATTTATATGGGGCTTTTGATTATTATAATGCTATGAATAAATATGACTAATGCAAGAATTAAATATGAGAGAATTAATGATGCGGATAAATACCGATTTACCTCCCGGCGAGGGTTTGGGATTTTTAGGTCCCCCAAGCTGGACCTCCAAATCTTTTAATCTTCTGAATTATCTTCCTCCGAAGATGGTGTCTCCAGTGTTTCTTCTTCATGAACTTCCTTTACTGTAGAGTCTCTCTCTGGTCTGGGCTTAAATGTTAAGTGTTCTTCTTGTCCGTTTATTTTGAACTTGATTTCTCCCTTCCCGACATCAATGTGTGCATTGGCAGTGCTCAAAAATGGCCTTCCAAGGATAATGGATACTTTTGAGTCATGACTCATGTCCACTACCACGAAGTCTACTGGCACAAGGAAATCTCTGATCTTGACTGGAATGTTTTCGGCGATGCCCAACGGGTGTCGAACTGATTGATCTGCTAGTTGCAGGCACATTGATGTTGGTTCTAGGATCGTATGCTCAAGCTTCTCGTAGACTGATGCTGGCATCACACTGACACTTGCTCCGAGATCACAAAGTGCATTCTTGAAGTGTTGGTTTCCGATAGAGCAGTCAATAGTGGGACATCCGGGATCCTTCTTCTTCCACTACAAGAAACCTGCTAATCCATGACAAAAAATTCCGTCACGGATCATCAAAAACTGTCACTATGCAACATTAGTGATAGTTTTAGAGAATGTCACCTATTGAGCGTCAAGGATTAACCTCCGTGACGATTTTCACAAAACCGTCACAGATTAACAGAATTCGTCACAATCTCAAACCGTCACAATTGAGCCCAAGGCCTAGTTAGCCCAACCTAAACCCATTACCTATGACGGTTCAAAACCGTCATAGATGAATTGCCATATCATCTAGACTGCTTATATGGATCATGACATGGATGCTTGTATCACCATCTAGCCCATCTATTTTTGTTGTAAGAAATGCCAGACATTTATTGAATGACAAATATGGTGACATTTCTTATTTCATTTCCAATTATAGATTTACAACCATTTGGTCAAATATGTTTATATATATAAATATTTACACAATGATGATGAAGCAATTCAAAAAAATTATAATAATTCATACAACCAACAATTATCTCTCCATGCCACAAATAAGCAAATAAGCAATGCAGTCGCCTCAATGGAATGATGCTCCTTCATCAAGCATTTCTCCAATATTGTTTATCCACAGATTCCCTTCGTGAAAACCATAAAAAAGAAACGTTCAATAAAATAGTGATTTAGATAACTTAATAGATAGCTGCTGCCTAAGCTAAAATATGTTAGGTACAACTATCAATTTAAACATATCCAATTGAAATGTTGCACTCATAAAGTATATTTCTGCTTTTATTGATGGTAAACTAATGTCATATTTTGAGTTACAAAAATAAATTGCTGCGGCCGGCTAACAGATGCAAAACCAACACCATTGACCTTTAAATATGACCTACGTGCAATGCAGTTCAGCGTGGCTAGTTTGTAAAATTTATATCACTAGAGGCACAAAGTGGCAGTAGCATCACCAAGTCGATTAGCTGGACACTGCAATTATTTACTAAACTGAAATTCTAAATGATTGTTTAGGTATGGCTTATAATTAATTTAAAGCAAGCAGCAAAATTGCATATACACAACACAATCAAATAGCAGCATCACCATTTTTTTCTATGTACTATACTGAACCAAGGCAAGCAAACAGCTTAAGCTAAAGTTAAAGCTTTTAAAGTAAACTGATATGATGCAGAGGATAAAGGAAAACTGATGCTGCTAGTTCGACATTTCATTTCTACAGCCCAAAAAGAACATCAAATGATAATATATTTTAGTTAACAATTGGAATGCTGAGAACTAAAACTACACAACCATAGAATGCAGTGTCTGCTTGCTAACCCAAAGCAGAAAACCGTGAAATATAGAAATAAACAGAAATTTCAAACAAATATTCTAGATTACCACTGAAGAGCAAGTATTATTGGGAGCAGTAACAAGACGGGGAGCCATCACCTGTACTGATCTTCTGAGATGTTTTCTTTTTTTTATGCCCATTACCATTTATGTTTTCCTCCACTTTGAACTCAGCAGAATCCCCATCTAGGACCCTTGACTCATCGCTGAAGACACATGAAGACTGCTAAAATCAATTCACCATGTTAGCAACAGAGTGACAGAAGATTAAAATACTCTGGAAGAAAAGCAGACTACAGAGCATGCAATCCAACAAAAATCAGGCACCACTATTCCATTCCACAGGCTAATCCATTCCATTCCATCGCACTCACCGTCTTATCACCGACGTCAACAGCACTCGGGTTGCAGTCCTTGGCATCGACGACGCTGAAGTGGACAGCCTCTTCACCCTGTCAGCCCGATCAATCAAACAGATCAAAATTAGGTGCCACTATTCCAATACTACTTCACGTGCACATAACAAAACGAGCAGAGGTGCCAAAATTTTAGAGGTTAAGGGCCGCTCATGCCAACGGAGCAACACTAAACTTGGGAAAAAATAATGACATGAATGTTTAACTTTCCCTTTGTAAATTAGTCAGTATGTCTATGTGCACAAAGTAAAGATTAGTTTCAACATTATTTATTTATTTAGCTATCAAAATTTTCATCTGTGCATATGTTCAGGTTTCATACAATTTTTTGTATTGCATAAAACAAAAACAGATTAGCCAAAAAACAAATATGACTAGTCTAAACAAAATGCAATATGCTCTAACTACACACAAAGAAGCTAGCAAAAAATTCACATTACTTTCATTACTCTAACTAAACTGGATCTGGATCAAATAATTCACATTACTTTCATTGAATAAAATTGGCTGATAAACCCAGCAAAAATTACTTTGGAGTGGACAGAGGACATTACACAGACCAACCAAAGGGGAGAGCAGATTTGGGGACTAGGAAAGGATCAGTACACGCACAGCAAACCACCTCTGGATCGAGCCAACAAATCCAAGCTAGCTGTCCAGCACTGGGTTTTCTTTGTAAGCGTGGCAAATCTGCGGCTTCGGTTCATCAATCAGATAGATGAGGATGGCCTGCATACATCATTATGGTTGGTGGCAGCTTCAATCCGTCGAACATCACTCCCGACGGTGGTCGGGCAGCTTCAGTACAAGATCTGCACCGGTCCCGTGCGAATCGAGGTCGGAGATGAAGGGTAGCGCCATCCTAGCGACGAGGAGGATCTCGATGGGGGTGAGGCCGTGAGAGACACGAGCGAGAGAGGGAGTAGGGCGGCGGCTGTTGTCGGGAGGGTGAGGCAAGGGTGCGGCTCAGTTTAGTTTAGGGTTTGCTTTCTAGTGGGCTGGGTCTGGGCTTTCTTTATCGATGAGGTGCATAGTATACTGTTCGTGACGATCTTCGAAACCGTCATTAAAAATCTGTCACGAATTAGAGTATTTCTTGTATTGTTCCTTGGTGGTTTGTTGAGGATGGCCGCACTACATTCTTCTGTCAGCTTGATAATCTCAGTGGTGGGCAGTGGTCTCTTCTTGTTAAGAATATCTCTGATATACTTTGCATATGTAGGTACCTGTTTGGCATCAAGCAGAGGTATGTTGACATATAATTTCTGAATGACCTCTACAAACTTACCAAACTGCTCATCCGACTGCAGTCCTATGTTTCTTCTGAAAAATGGCAAATAGTTGGTGTCGTAAAAATCTTTCCTCATTTCTCCAGTTCTTGGTGGTTGTAGCAGATCTTCTGCTTCAACTGGGCTTTCTTCTTCTATCACTGCTGGTTGCACTGGTGCTGATGTTCTTTGTTTCTCTTTTGGGTATGGGGATACCTGGTGGCTTTGCCTCCTCTAGTAGTTATGTTCTTTACCTACTCAATGTTAGTGGCAACAGGCAGTGCAGCAGCTAGCTTTATTAATTTAAGGTCTACCCTTTTATTAAGAGTGTTTTGCTCATCAAAGGCAGTTAATAGAAAATCCATTTTATTGTGTATAACTTTTAGGGATGATTCATTAGTGTCTAGCCTTTGTTTAACTTCATCATTAGTTTTTGTTTGTTGAGCAATTATCTCTTTTAATGATAGTTGCTTGAAAATATTACCGGAATTCATACCTTTGCTATTGGGTTGACTTGAAGTGGGTTGATATTTGTATGTTGTCTCAATGGCCCTTTGATCTTCTTTAAACTTGGCCCTCTAGTGAATCCAATTGAGCAAATTTTTCATCTTGGTTGATAGTACATTTACTTCTTCTGGTACTTCTTCAGTTTGATGACAATGTTGAGCTTCATCTTGGAACCAACTTTGGTTTTCTGCTATCTTATCCAAAAGTATCTTTGCTTTTCCAATTGTAAGCTCCAAGAATGATCCTTTAGCACATGCATCTAGGCACTCACGAGCCTTCTGGGTTAATCCATTGTAGAAGGTCTACATAAGTAACCATGTGGTCATTCCATGGTGAGGTCCCAATCTGATATGTATCCTTGAAACGCTCCCATGCTTCTGAAATGGTTTCTGTCTTCTGCTGTTGGAAACTGACAATATTTCCTCTTAAGGCAGCTGTCTTGCCCATAGGGAAAACTTCGATAGAAAGGCATCTGACAAGTTTGTCCAGTTGCTGATGTTATCTTGATGAGTGTAGAACCACTTCCTCGCTTTCCCTTCTAGTGAGAATGGAAAAAGGTGAAGCAGCATGACGTCTTTGTCGACTCTGTTGATGTGGATTGTGCTTCCAATCTCTAAGAAATTCCGCAAGTGTGCACTAGCATCTTCATGTGCCTTTCCACTGAATTGTGTAGCTTGTACCAAATTTATGAGGCTTGACTTGAGCTCGAACTCGGGTGCTCCTTCTTCTACTGCAAATCTTGGACCAGTTGGAATGTTCTCAAGGCTTGGAGGAGAGAATTCTCGTAGGGTCTTCTATGCCATAGCTTCAGCAATTGGTAGCTAGCTTCTTCTTTCTTTCTTGATTGCTTTGGTTCTGATGATGAAGAGTTGAATGTACCAACGTCAATCCTGATATACCCTGTATAAAAATATAAACATAGAAAAACAACAGGGTGAACCTGCCAAAGCAGAGGTGCCTTGTTATGATTTCTCACTTAGTAGCTGTTTTTATGCAATTATTTCTCCATAGTCTAGTCTAATATTTTATATGAACAACCTTGACTGACCTCCTGACTTTCCTTACCATTTCCTATGTGCTCCCTTCTAGTTCCCCGGCAACGGCGCCAGAAATGCTTGTTGACACTTACTAACACAACTTAGATACTAGGTTGTCATCCCCAGCATGGTGCCAGAGTGTACTAAGGTATTTATAAATATGTAGGCTCTCTAGAAAATAATCTATTCTATCCGCAAGCGCACAGATAAAATACCTCATTGTAACATTTCACCAGGAGAGTATTCCAGGTATCGTTATTTATAATTTTGCTTAGGAGAACAAGGGTGAAATTAAGATAAGGATAAAATCTATCAAGGCATAGACTAGAGATAAGCTTGCAAGAACATGATTACTAATGAGGAACTCGTCACACAGTCACTTACTTTGGCAGGGGGTAAGCCATAATAATAATGATAATGAATTATAAGCTCATGGGTAAATAACACAGCGATTAGAAAATAGACTACTCCTCATATATGTAAGGTGACGTCAGATTAGCAAGAGAATGGATTCTAAGTTATCTACTATCTACTAAGTCATAATCTACTCTAGTTATCTACAAGATCATATATAGCACAAAAGACTCTTCATTCATGTATAAGGAACATTGCTAAAGTAAATCAGAGCATCGCAAGACTTACTCCGCAATACAAATTCTGCCCGTCCTATCAACGGAGGGTGGACTATATAAGAATCAACGAAGCTGTCACTATCGTGAACTACCACACAACCCGGCCAATAGGATACATTTGCAGGTAAATAACATCTAAGCACCACGCCCACATGTGATCTACCACTTAACTCCCAAGTGTCAAGAGCTAAGCGCTTTGCAAACTTATACATAAACTCATTATCAATCATAACTATGTCAAATATAGAACTAGAGCAAACTAAGAGCATAATAAATAGAGACATAATGCAATTAGAACAAAGTATTAGAGAAAGATATGACATAATACCAATCTTTATTACCGAAGATTCGAATCCAGAGCGTAGTGCTCTACTTCTCTAATTCTTATCTAATCAATCCTCTAAACTTGAAGGATTAGGGAGTAGCTAATCCTAATTCTCTTGGGAGAGATGTTCTAAACCCTAACTTTGATGGCTACCTCTGATAATGATTTCTCCTCTCTCCTTCTGGGATGGAGAGGCCTTGATTATATAGTCCTTTCAATTGAATTTGGGCCGTCGGATCAAACCGACATTGATCGCACAGTTTTCCTTGATCCTTTAGGTCGGTGAAGCACGATCCAAGAGTTTGGTTCTGATTGGCCCTGAGGCCTGGGCGGGCGCCCAAGGAGGGTGGGCGGGTGCCCTGGCCCCGAGCACGTCCGGTCTCCCGTTCGTTCCCGTGGCTTCTGGACTCTTCTAGATTAAGGAAAATTGCGCGGCACGTAATTATCTCGTTGTAAACATGACATGTGGGCCGTCTCTCCATATTTTCTAATAACCCCCTGCAAAAATAGATAAACACCAAAGCTCGTGGAATTTTGTCAGATAAAACCCTAATTCTAGATGTTTGGTGCATATTGATCATTTTCCATGTTTAGTTGATGGTTAATTTTAGTACTTAAGGACCGTCAACAGGTGTGACTTCCTAGGTAGATCACTTGTCTCTTAGATGTCAATGAAACAAAATAGTGTTGCCTTGTCAACGGCCGAGGCGGAATACATTGTCACCGGTGCTTGTTGTGCACAAATACTTTATATGAAACAAACTTTGCTAGACTATGGAGTAATACTAGACAAAGTACCTTTGTTGTGTGACAATGAAAGTGCCGTAAAACTTGGAAACAACCCAGTTCAACACACCTGCACAAACATATTGACGTCCGTCATCACTTCCTTAGGGATCATGTTGCTAAAGGTGATATATCCCTATAGAATGTGGGGACGGAAAATCAATTGGCGGATATCTTCACAAAACCCCTAGATGAAGCTAGGTTTTGTATGTTGAAAAATGAACTAAATGTGCTTGATATCTCTAACTTCACTAAAAAAATGAAGTTGAGTGTTGACCTTGTAAATAGCTTTTGTTTTGCATATCATGCATACCCAAAATAAAACTACAAAAAATTGTGAGTAGGGCTTGTCTAAGATGGTTAAGATAACCCCCTTGTGTGTGTGGAAAGGCTTAACCTTGGATCAAACTTGACAAGCATTAGTTTACTTTCAAGTATTGCATTGCACTTCAAATCATATGCTTGCTTGTTGGTTTACCACTTCTTGTTGGTTATGCTTTGTGCATCCGCTGTGTTCGTCCATTGATAGGGGGAGCATTCAAAGCTCATCATTATTTACACTCCTAGCTTTATGGCCACACGATGCTCCTTGGTGCTTTCACTTGAATATTTTCATAAAAAACTACTATGCCTAAGGCTAAATATTTGTGCAAATGTGAGGGTTTGAGAGAGGTCACTCATACCAGTTCCAACTTGTGTTTATTTGAGTCTTTTTGAAGTTGGAACTTGGTTGGGTGAAAGTCGGGCAAAGTTACCTATTAAAAATCTGGCCAGAGGTGCACCGAACGATGCACTGGATGCTCCTGCAGTGCGTCCGGTGTGGTGAGTCTGCTGGTCAGCACTCACCGAACGCTGGAATAGTGTCCTGAGCGCGTCCGGTGAGGTGCGTCTGGTGGTTTTGCCTAGCGTGCCCTAAGGCGCCGAACGCTAGTCCAGCGTCCGGTGGCTATCATCCGGTGGTTGCGCGATTTGAAACACTCTCTGTGTTTTAGTCCGGTGGTCACCGGACGCGTCCGATGCCCCTTTAAGAGCGTCCAGTAACCCCACAGACAACGCATATAACCCGAGGGTGGCTCCTTTCGGATCGGCAGTTTTCTTCTCTCTCTCGTGAACTCGCCGTTGCCTGAGCCCAAACCCTAGATGCCATTGAAATCACCACCGCCAGTGGAGAGATTTTCTCCCATGGATCTTCCCTCCCCGCGTCAAGATCTCTTCCCAAGGCTCTCTCCTTCCTTCTCCACGCGCAGGGACCTTCTTGTGTATTCTAGGTTTGGGGTGAGTTCTTGGTTTTCTGCCCACAAGGTGTTCGATTCAATGTGTGAATGAATTTAATTGTTGTTTTTGACGATGATTTCATTCGTTCAATCCTTGTAGCACCTTGTGGAGTTGGTTTGCGTTCTCCGGCGGACTCCGATCGCGATCTTTCATCCGGAACGCGTCTCATCATCGGATTGTAAGCTGTTTGCACCCGTTCCTCATCTAATCTTGCGATCTATAGGGCTTTCTTGTCTCTAGCTATTATGTGTGCTTATGTATACTATATCTATTCTATCTCTTGCAGCACATGGTCTCAGTTTGTAAGTTGCAGTTGAACTCGGGGCCAAGCCCAAGAGTATGGATGGAGGCCAAGCCTCACAAGTGTCAGTCTTTCAGCTTTTGGCAGATTCTCAGGTTTAGGTTCTTACAATGGCACGTTGCAAGAACGTCAGTGGTCCGACAGCCGGTAGTGGTGGCACTACAGGTGGCGATGGGGGAGATGATAGGCCCCATCATCTGACAGCCGCGGAGAAGGGAAAAGGAAAGAAAGTGGCTAGAAAGAAGAGGAAGGCCAGTGACAGAGAGGCAGAGATAGCCGAGGCAGTGGCAGCAGGAGCAGAGGCAGCAGAGAGGGGTGGTCGCTCAGGTGCTCTATGGATCGGATCTGACCTCTCGATAGCTCGGAGGCATGCAGTACTTGAGGTTGAGGCGCGACACGGGACTCCACCTAGCACCATCATGCTAAGGGGTCAACGTGTCCGGATCAATGTCACTGAGCTAGGACATGGGGAGCCAGAGACAGAGGAAGAGGCCCAGGCAGAGGGTCCGCTAGAGGTTCAGCAGGTGGAGCAGCCCCTTCGGAGGTCGACTCGCACTCGTACACAGGCCGCCTCCAGGACTTGTACACAGGGCCAGTCCACCTCGTCTGCTCGCTCCACCCCAGCACATGGCACTCTAGCTCTATGTCCAGCTCCTGCCAGGATCCATAAGTGAAAGGATCAAGATGTCCAAGAGGGGGGGTGAGTTGGGCTTCTCTAAAAATTTAAGTAGCCTATTAGCTCCAATTCAACCCCTTGTGCCTAGGGTGACTAAAGAGCTACCGGATAAAAGTTTTGCAACCTAGTTCCAATCCTATTCTAGCATGGCAATTCTAAGAATGTAAAAGCACAAAGTAAATGCTAGAATGCAAAGGAGTAGTGGAAGAGTGTGCTCGGCGATGTTTTACCGAGGTATTAGAGAGTCGCCACTCCCACTTGTCCTCGTTGGAGCACCCGCGCAAGGGTCTTGCTCCCCCTTGGTCCGCGCAAGTTCCAAGTGCTCTCTACGGGCTGATTCTTCGACACTCCGTCGCGGTGAATCGCCCAAAACTGCTCACAAGCTTGACACGAGCCACCCACAAGAACTTCGGGCAGTCTTCGTGCCTCCAATCACCACCGAACCGTCTAGGTGATGGCGATCACCAAGAGTAACAAGCAAAGAACTCTCACTTGACCCAAACAAGGCTCTAGAGAGTGGTGGATGCACACTTGACTCTTGGAATACACTAGAGAAGGATTCTCTCAAGAAATCACTCAAATCTCAATCTTCTCTAGGCTCTTGCTACTCTCTTGCTCCACAACAAGTTTCTCAGATGTTCAAATGGGCAAGAGACCTCTCATGAACGAGGTGGAGGAGTATAAATACTCCCCACGAAGTCCAAAGGTCAGCCAACCGTTTTCCACTGAAAACGGGGTCACCGGACGCTCTTTATGTTGCACTGGACGCTCTGCACGGAGCGTACGGTGCCCCATAACGGCTAACTGTACCTGGGTGTGACAGGTCACCGGACGCTAACTCTCAGCGTCCGGTGGCACCGTCCGGTGCTACAGGGAGTTTTACAAACTCCTTGAGTATGGGACCGAACGCTACCCGGTGCGTCCGGTGCTCAGGGGAAGTTTACAACCTCCCTAGGTGTGGGACCGGATGCTGCCCGGTGAGTCCGGTGCCAGCGTCCGGTGCCTAACCCTAGGCACCGAAAACTTCCAATGGCTAAGGACCTCACCGTAGCGTCCGGTGCAGTGTTCGGTGCCCCCATGGGCACCCTATCTTCGTCGAAACGTGATCGCTCCAAAACGAAGTTGGTTCCTCTCGATCTAAGGACTATCTCTGAGCTGCCTAGTGCTAGGTTTACCAAGTGTGCACCACACCTAAACCTAAAGCCTTGCCTAAGTCAAGCTACTAGATCAAAGCCCCTCTTAATAGTACGGTCAAAGGAAAACAAAGTCCTAAACTAGTCTAAATGCCCTTCTTCACCATGTGGCACTTAGACCTAGTCTAGTCTTGACGATGTCCATCCATCCTTTGAAAACCGAAACGATTTCCACTATTAAGTAGGCATGTACGTCCCTGTCCATTGAGTGCCTATTACCATGACCTCACAAATGACTTTGCCTCTGCAAAACACACGTTAGTCATAGTAATCAACATTGTCATTAATCACCGAAATCACTAGGGGCCTAGATGCTCTTTCAATCTCCCCCTTTTTGGTGATTGATGACAATAACCACGAGTATGAAAAGAGTTGAGGTTTTCAAATGACTTGGTTTCAATAAGCATGATACAATAAGAACAAAGTGATTAGACATGCTTATATCAACCAAGTCTTACATCCTGCATCCAAATATGTGAGTGAAGCACAACAGGATATAAACACAAGGTTCATACGTACATCGAAGTAAAACACGGAAGCAAATGTAATATGAGCCAAAACACATGACATAGAGATATCACAATTAAGCATAAGTTATGTCTCACCAGTATCTCACACAAGTGCAATGCATAAAGATAAACATGATGCATGATGGAGTAGCACACAAAAGAGTATATCAAGATAACTAACAAAACCAAAAACTCTCTCTAGCATCTAGCCCCCCCTAACTCTCATACTCACAGCTCTCTCCCCCTTTGGCATCAAGCGCCAAAAACCTAAGAGGACGGAGGTGGAGGCGGAGCAGTGGAGTCCCTCGGCACGGCCTCAAAGCGAGCTGCATCATCTGAACCATCGGCCCCTGAGGCAGAGGAAGTGGAGTGACCCTCTGAAGCTGCACGTGCTGGCAAAGCGGTCTAGGTCTGCTCTGGAGGCGCTGAAGCTGTCACAGGCTGTGCGGGCTGCTCAAGTCCTGCTGACGAGGCTAGCACGGACTCGGTCGTTGTAGCTGACGTCTCTGGCACGGTAGAAGAAGGTGCAAGTTGCTCAGACGAAGCTACTGACGACAACAGATGCTCAGTAGTGGTGACTGGGACCGTAAAAGCTGCAGGAGCCTGTAGGGGTGGAGGCGTAGGGTCACCAGTCAGAGCACTGTAAGTGAAACTGAGGTGCTGGTCTGTCGATGAGTCCAACACAAGCTGTGACGCTAACGCTGACTGTAGAGTGAATCTAGGGCGGAGAGGCATGAACTGCGGTACCTGCTCAAAGGCAGAGGAGATAGCACCCTGGGAGATCTGTTGCTGAGGCGTCGAAAACGGCTGACTCTGAGCTGGGAGCTATGGCGGTGGCTCACTCTGACTCTGAGGTGCTGGAGTAGGAGGCCTGACAGACGAAGTGCCTGGTAGCTGTATCTGAGGTAGCTGGATCCCTGAGGCGGCCACAAGAGCGGCCATCATCGCTGTCTGCTGAGCCTGAAACGCAAGCTGCTGCTCCTGGAAGGTCAGAAGCTGTCTCTGAAGCTCGTCCTGCCTAGCCTGCATGGCTGCATTGATGGTAGCCAGGTCCCTGTCTCTCCTCGCCTGCTCCTCAGCTGCTCGCCGCTGATCGACTCTCATCCCCTCTAGTATAGCTAGCAGAGCGGGGTCTGAAGCACTCGAGGAGCCTTCTGCCTCATGATCGTGCGTCCTCGGAGGAACGTCTGACACTAGAGGATGATAATCATCGTCCGAGCTGTCCGAAGCAAAATCAAACTCTCCCTCAACCTCGGCATCTGCAAAAGCCCCAATGGCTATGTCCTGTTGCTCCTCGGTCTCTGGTACCGCTCCTGAACTGCGGGTGCCCCTAGGAGAAGGTGGGGGCACTGGGCCACGTGGTGCACGAGGAGGTGGTGTAGCTCTGAGGTCGTGGTGTGCTCTCAACATCTGCCTGGGGTCATAGTGGGGGAAGACCGTGTCGGAGCCTGTCAGCTCTCTCTGCAGGTGAGCTGGCAGGGGTACGGGCCTAGCACGAAGAATGAGCAGGGTAATCCAATGTGCATACGGCAACGGAAGCCATCCCCGGAAGCTCTCCGAGATAGTGTCCTCGATCTCCGAGACTATCAGATCCCACAAGTCAAACGGAGTCTGAGAGATGAGGCGAGCGACGAGCCACTACTGAATCCGAGTGAAGCCATCTCTGTAGCCTGTCCTGGGGAGGAGTGTCTTCCTCCACACAAAGTCGAGGATCCTGGCTGGGCGTGTCAAATCTCCCACTATCCTGCTGGAGACCTCTCCAAAAGGCAGACGAAAACAGGGAGCCACAAAGTCAACAGGTGGTATCTCACCACCGTGAGGACGTCGGGGGGGCTCGAAGTTCCCGTAGCATAGCTGGTGAATCCTGGTGGAGTAGGCTCTCAACCCAAGCACCTCTCGGGCACGCTGTGCTGTCACCCTATAATCAGTCCCTGCCAGTGCGTAGTGGATGTAGCTATGATCCGAAGAAACCCACACTGAAGCTTAGAACTCTCTGACCCACTGTTCACAGTAAGTACTAGGGAGAGCCAGTAACTCTAGGAGGCCGTGGAGGTAAGTGAAGTACTGTCGGATGTCTGCCCCAACCACGTTCCCTAGAATCTCAAGGTTGATCACTTTGTGCTCCCTAAACTGAGATTGTGAACGAACTAGTGCCTCGTAGATGTCCTCTTGGAACACTGTGTAGAACCTAGCACCGGCTCGTGGATCCCTAGCAGCTGGAAACCAGGTAGGAAAAGGAACGAACCACAACTGCTGGATCTCCCTAGCTGACACAAGAGTGAGATCCCTGTGAATCCTCTGGCGAGGAGCTGGAGTGCCTCGATCTGGTGTAGCACGAGCAGCGGAGGTGGACTGCCCCTACGTACCAGTCCAAGGAGTGGCCCGAGTACGAGTGCTGAGGGGCTGCTCCTGCTGCTGTCCCTCTGTAGAACCCTCTGCCTGGACCTCAGCCTTAGTCTCTGTGTTTGGGTCCTCCAGAGCTGGATCTCTTACATTGATCTTGACACGCTGTCCTCCTATCATAATTGTGCCTGGAGGTGATCCATGACGAGCCTCAGCCTCAAGAACGGCACGCCTCTGACATGGCGTGAGATCGGCCCCTATCCTCAGGGCACCTGAGCGTCCACCTCTCTCGGCTGCCTCTGCTACTACTGCAACTGCCTCGGCCACCTCTGCCTCTCTGTCGCTAGCCTTCCTCTTCTTGGTGGCCAACTTCTTGCCGTTGCCCTTCTCTGCCTCTAACAGGCGATGGGGAGGATCACCTCCACCATCACCTCTTGGGGAACCTCCAGCGCTGGCTGCCGGACCACTAACATTCTTGCAACGAGCCATCGCAAGAACAACTAACTGAATGAACTGCCGACAACTAGCCAACTGTCACAGGAGATCAACGCGCTGCAAGAGAAGAAAAGATAGGGCATATATAAGCAAACATAATAGCTAGAGGTGAGAGAACCCTATAGATCGCAAGAAAGGATAAAAAACCAGGCGCGAACTGCTTACGATCCGAAGACGGGACGCGTTCCGGATGAAGTATCACGATCGAAAACCGTCGGAGAACGCGAATCCTCTCCTCAAGGTGCTACAAAGATAGAACGAATCAAATCGCTGTCGAAAATAACAATCTAATTCATTCACCCAATAAAACAAACACCTTGAGGACGAGAAACTAGGGCTCACCCCAAATCCAAATCTCAACGGAAGGAATAGGTTCCTACACGAGGAAAGGGAAGAGAGGGGGCATAGGAGCAGATCTGTGCATGAGGGAAGTCTCGAGGTTCGCCGAAGTTGGCACAACCCACGGGCGGCGACGGCACAGCGACTAGGGCACAGGGCGCCTGGACGAGATCGCAGGAGGAGAAGGAAAAAATGCCGATCCAAACACTCCGGGCGCGGGTTATATGCGCCCGCCGTGGGGTCACCGGACGCACTTAAAGTGGCACCGAACGCGTCCGGTGACCACCGGACTCATGCGTAGAGAGGTTTGCAATTTGGCATATCACCGGACGATGGCCACCGGACGCTGGCTTTAGCGTCCGGTGCCCTAGGCCACGCCAGGTGAGCACCGGACGCACCTCACCGGACGCTGCAGGGACACTGTTCCTGCGTCCGGTGAGTGCATTCTGGCACACTCACCGCACCGGACGCACCGACACAGCGTCCGGTGCATCGTCCGGTGCTCCTCTGTGTCCTTTTTCAACTTACCACTATGTCCGACTTTGACCCAACCAAGTTCCATCTTCAAAGACACACAAATAAACACCAAATGGAACTGGTATGAGTGACCTCTCTCAAACCCACAAATTTTAACAAATATTTAGCCATAGGCTTAGTAGTTTTTATGAAAATAATTCGAGAAATCACCAAGGAGCATCATATGGCCATAAAGCTAGGGGTTTGAAATACAATGAGCTTTGAATGCTCCCCCTATCTATGGACGAACACAGTGGATGCTCAAATAATAACCGAAAAGAAACGGTCAACTAACAAGCATGCACATGATATGAGGTGAAATGCAATGCTTGAAAGTAAACTAATGCTTGTCAAGTTTGATCCAAGGTTAAGCTTTTTCACACGCACAAAGGGATTATCATAACCATGTTAGACAAGCCCAACACACAAATCTTGTTCATTTTTAGTTTTGGTATGCATGATAAGCAAAGCAAAAGCTATTTACAAGTTTCAACACACAACTTTATCTTTTAGTGAAGTTAGAGAGATCAAGCACATTAAGTTCATTTCTCAACATACAAAACCTAGCTTCATCTAGGGGTTTTGTGAAGATATCCACCAATTGATTTTCCGTTCCCACATTCTCTAGAGATATGTCACCTTTAGCAACATGATCCCTACGGAAGTGGTGGCGGATGTCAATATGTTTTGTGCGGGTGTGTTGAACCGGGTTGTTTGCAAGTTTTACGGCACTTTCGTTGTCACACAACAAAGGTACTTTGTCTAGTACTACTTCATAGTCTAGCAAAGTTGGTTTCATGTAGAGTATTTGTGCACAACAAGCACCGGCGGCAATGTATTCCACCTCGGCCGTTGACAAGGCAACACTATTTTGTTTCTTTGACATCCAAGAGACAAGTGATCTACCTAGGAAGTGGCACCCTCCGGATGTGCTTTTTCTATCAATCCGGCACCCGACATAATCCGAATCGGAATAGCCTACAAGTTGGAATCTTGCACCTTTGGGATACCACAAACCTAGGCAAGGTGTGTATTTTAGATACCTAAGAATTCTCTTGACGGCAATCAAGTGACATTGCATAGGCATTGCTTGATATCTAGCACACATACACACACTAAACATGATATCAGGCCTAGATGCGGTGAGGTAGAGTAGACTTCCTATCATGGAGCGATAGAGAGTCTTGTCATTTGGGTTACCTCCCTCATCCAAGTCGAGATGCCCATTTGATGCCATGGGAGTCTTGATTGGCTTGCAATCCATCATCTTGAACCTCTTGAGAAGATCTTGTGTGTACTTCTCTTGAGAGATGAAGACTCCTTCTTTCATTTGCTTGACTTGAAATCCTAGGAAGAAGGATAGCTCGCTAATCATGGACATCTCAAACTCCTTGGACATCAAATCACCAAATTCCTTGCAAAAATCTTCATTAGTAGAGCCAAAAATAATATCATCAACATAAACTTGGCAAATGAAGATTTCCCCATTCATTTTCTTGGTGAAGAGTGTTGTGTCAACTTTCCTAATCTTGAAGCCCTTCTCAATGAGGAAGTCTCTAAGCCTCTCATACCAAGCTCTAGGAGCTTGCTTGAGACCATAGAGAGCCTTGGACAACCGGTAGACATGCTTGGGGTACCTAGGGTCTTCAAAACTGGGGGGTTGCTCAACATAGACAAGCTCATTAATATAGCCATTCAAAAAACCACTTTTCACATCCATTTGAAATAACTTGATATCATGACTAGATGCATATGCAAGTAGGATACGGATTGCTTCATGTCTTGCCACCGGTGCAAAGGTTTCACTGAAGTCAAGACCTTCCACTTGTGAAAAGCCTTTTGCCACAAGTCTTGCCTTGTTGCACACCACTTTGCCTTGATCATCCTTCTTGTTCCTAAAGACCCACTTTCCAATCACTCTTGCATCTTTGGGTCGCTCTTCAAGTGTCCATACTTGGTTGCGAGAGAAGTTGTTCAACTCCTCTTGCATGGCCATGATCCAATCCGCATCACGAAGAGCTTCCTCTATAGTCTTTGGTTCATCTTCAAGAGACACAAAAGCGCGATGTTCAATAAATAAGGCATGTCTAGAGCGAGTAGTTACACCACGTGATGGACTCCCGATGATGAGATCTTGAGAGTGATCTTGGAGGAGATGTGATGTTCTTCTTGGCGCCACTTGAGGGGTTGGCTGGGGAGCATCAACATCTTGTGCTTGTGCCACCGCTTGCTCATGAGTGACTTGAGTGTCCTCGTGAGCATCTCTCACATCCTTGTCTTCATCTTGTGGTACATGTGAGGTGGATGGTGGCTCAATGACTTGCAGATCATCATCATCTTCTTTTAGCTTGATGTCTCCCACCGGCATGTTCTTCATGGCATCCCTCAATGGTTCACCACCTACATCATCAAGATTATCACTTGCTCCTTGGGAGCCATTAGTTTAATCAAATTCAACATCAAATGTTTCTTCAACCATGTTTGTGGCAAGGTTAAAGACCCTATATGCCTTGGATTTTGATGAATAGCCAACCAAGTAGCCAATGTCACATCTTCTTTGGAACATTCCCAAGTGTTGGTGCTTCTTGTAGATGTAGCATTTGCATCCAAACACTCTAAAGAATCAGACATCGGGCTTCTTCCCATTGAGCAACTCATATGGTGTCTTTCTCTAGGAACTTGTGAGGAAAGAGCCGGTTTGAGGCATAGCATGCGGTGTTGATTGCCTCGGCTCACATCTTCTCTGAAGTGTTGTACTCATCTAGCATTGTTCTTGCCAAGGTGATCAATGTTGGGTTCTTTCTTTCTACAACCCCATTTTGTTGTGGTGTGTATGTTGAGGAGAACTCATGCTTGATTCCCACTTCATCACAATACTCTTCAATGTTGGTGTTGTCAAACTCTTTGCCACTGTCACTTCTAATTTTCTTGATCTTGACTTCGAATTGATTTTGGGCATTCTTTGCAAACTTCTTGAATATAGATGCAACTTCGGCCTTGTCTTGCAAGAAGAATGTCCAAGTGTACCGGGAGAAATCATCAACTATGACCAAGCAATATTTGTTGCCCCCAAGAGTAGCATATGTGGTCGATCCAAATAAATCCATGTGAAGTAGCTCAAGCACTCTTGAAGTGGAGAGATAGGCCTTGGTTGAATGAGTGTTTGCAACTTGCTTGCCGGCTTGACATGCACTACAAAGCTTGTCCTTCTCAAAGGTCACATCCTTCAAGCCTCTAATCAATTCTTTCTTCATCAACTTCTTGAGTGTGCCCATTCCAACATGGGTTAACCTTCTATGCCACAACCACCCAAGTGAAGTCTTGGTGAATAAGCAAGTCTTGACATCAACTTCATTGGATGAGAAATCAACTACATATAATTGTTGTGTCGGAAGCCTTTGAATATCACTTCATTGTCATCTTCCTTGGTCACAATTACTTCCTTCTTCTTGAATAGGCATTCAAATCCAAGATCACAAAGTTGTCCAACCGAGAGCAAGTTGAAACTCAATGATTGCACATAGAGCACATTGGTGATGGAGTTGTCATTTGATATAGCAACCTTTCCTAGTCCCTTGACCTTGCCTTTTGAATTGTCACCAAATGTGAACTTCTCTTGGTTGTCAACATCTTCATCAAGAGAGGTGAACATCCGGGGATCTTCGGTCATATGTTGAGTGCAACCACTATCAATTACCCAATGTGATCCACCGGTCTTGTAATTCACCTACACACAAGAGATCAAGCTTGAGATTTAGGGACCCACATTTGCTTAGGGACCTTGACCTTCTCTACTAGTTGCTTTGGCACCCAAATCTTCTTTGGCCTTTGCTTGTTGGGTGGCCCCATGAAGCTAACCTTGACCTTGCCACTCTTGTCTTTCCTTACAATGTAGTGAGCATTGAAGGCAAATGGTCTTGCATGCTTGGGCAAGGGTGGTGGTAGTGGTGCCTTACACTCATGAGCAAAGTGTCCTTCTTGACCACACTCAAAGCATCTCTTTGGCTTTGGCTTGCTTGGTTGATCATGAGTGGCTAGTAACTTGATGAGCTTTGTTTGATGAGCCTTGTAGCCAATCCCACTCTTATCCATCTTCATGATGATGTTCATGAAAAGCTCACTTTGAAGGTCCTTCCCTTTTGTGAACTTTGCTAACCCCATGGTTAGTTGTTCCATCTCTTTCTTGAGCTTGTTATTCTCTTGAGTTAGCTTCTTGATGATTGGGTCATTGTTGCTAGCTAACTCATCCAAGATGAATGTCTCATCTTCTTGTTGCTTGTCATACATCAAACCAAGCTTGAGATATTGATTTTCTTCCTTGAGTAACTTGTTCTCATATGCAAGCTTCTTGTCTTGATCAAGTGACTCAATCACAATGGTCTTGTGCTTGGCTTGTTCTTGCAACTCTTTCTTGAGCATGACAATTTAATCCTTGAGCTTGATAGTGTCCTCATAGCTCTCGGCCACTACCACTTTCTTGCCCTTGCAATCAACACATTTTCTTGTGCTCTCCACAAGTAAGTCATCACAAGATGTAGCTACATCAAGCTTAGCAATATGGTTAGTAGCAACATGTGTTTCATCAATTGCAAGCTCATAAGCAATCTCAAGGTTGTCATAGTTGGCTTTTAGAGTTGTTAGCTCTTCTTTCATTGCTCTATATCTAGTGATAAGCTCATCATGAACACTCTCAAGTTTATCATGTTTTTTTTGAGCTCTTTTAATGAGAGTTTGAGCTCCTTGAGCTTAGTGGTCATGATTTCATTTTGGTCTCTAAGCTCATCACTAGACTTAAGCTTTGCTAGAAGTGTTTCATTTTCAAGTTCAAGCTTTTCATTTTCACTTCTAGATTTTCTTATGACTTTTGTGTACTTGTTAAGCAATTTTACAAGTTCATCATATGATGGTGGTTCAAATTCACTATCACTTTCACTACTCTCATCCTCACTTTGTACCTTCCGGTCACCCTTAGCCATGAGGCATAGGTTTGTAGATGATGTAGATTGTGGTAAAGATGATGGTGATGAAGCATCGATGGCAATGGCGGCAACCTTCTCATCATCACTCTCATTGCCAGAGGAGTCTCCACTTGAGCTCTCAATGTCGGCGAGCCAATCACCAACAATGTAAGCCTTGCCATACTTCTTCTTGTAGTGCTCCTTCTTCTTGCCACCTTTCTTCTTGTATTGCTTCTTGTCATTCTCGTCATCATCACTTGAATCATCTTGCTCTTTGTTCTTTTTCTTGTATTTGTCCTTCTTGGGCTTTGGACATTGATGAGCAAGATGGCCAAGCTCACCACAATTGTAGCAATCCATCTCGGAGATGGGCTTTCTCTTGCTACTTGTGGAGAAGTTCTTCTTCTTGGAGTCAAAGTTGACTCCATTCTTGTTGAGCTTCTTCAACATCTTTGTGGTTCTTCTCACCATGAGGGCAATAGATGCATCATCATCACTTGAAGTTGATGACTCAACTTCAATCTTCTTGGCCTTGCCCTTGTGAGAAGCTTTGAGGGCCAAGTCCTTCTTCTCCTTCTTGGCCGATGAGGAGCCATCTTGGCGGTTCATGTGCATGTACATCTCATGAGCATTGATCTTCCCCAATATGGCGGTTGGTGTAGCGGTGCAGAGATCGCCTTGGTGAAGCACTATTACTATGTGCCCATATTTCTCAATGGGAAGCACACATAGTATCTTCCTTGCGACATCTGCCGCACTCATTTGAGTGAGCCCAAGTCCATTTAGCTCATCTACAATGACATTCAAGCGAGAATACATTTCATTAGCATTTTCTCTGGGAAGCATCTCAAATGTATTAAGCTTGTTCATCACTAAGTGATAGCGTTCCTCGCGTTCACTCTTTGATCCCTCATGGAGCGCACAAAGTTCCTTCCAAAGAGCATTGGCGGTTTTGTGGCTCCGAACGCGGTTGAACACCTCTTTGCAAAGGCCTCTAAAGATGTGGTTTTTGGCCTTCGCATTCCACTTCTCGTTTTCTTGCTCTTGTGGAGTAAGAGCGGTGTCTTTTTCCGGTGGGGTAAACCCTTCGGTCGCGGCTTTTAGGCACTTTACATCACATGCCTCGAGGTATGACTCCATCCGTATTTTCCAATATGGGAAGTCATCCCCATCGAACATGGGTGGCGGTCCATCACCGTTAGACATCTTTCTCTAGGCGGTGAAGCCTAAATAATGAGCACTAGGCTCCGATACCAATTGAAAGGATCAAGATGTCCAAGAGGGGGGGTGAATTGGGCTTCTCTAAAAATTTAAGCAACCTATAAGCTCTAATTCAACCCCTTGTGCCTAGTGTGACTAGAGAGCTACCGGATAAAAGTTTTGCAACCTAGTTCCAATCCTATTCTAGCATGGCAATTCTAAGAATGTAAAAGCACAAAGTAAATGCTAGAATGTAAAGGAGTAGTGGAAGAGAGTGCTCGGTGATGTTTTGCTGAGGTATCGGAGAGTCGCCACTCTCCACTAGTCCCCATTGGAGCTCCCGCACAAGGGTCTTGCACCCCCTTGGTCCACTCAAGGACCAAGTGCTCTCTATGGGCTGATTCTTCGACACTCCATCACGGTGAATCGCCCAAAACTGCTCACAAGCTTGACACGAGCCACCCACAAGAACTCCGGGTGGTCTTCGTGCCTCCAATCACCACCGAACCATCTGGGTGATGGCGATCACAAAGAGTAACAAGCAAAGAACTCTCACTTGACCCAAACAAGGCTCTAGAGAGTGGTGGATGCACACTTGACTCTTGGAATTCACTAGAGAAGGATTCTCTCAAGAAATCACTCAAATCTCAATCTTCTCCAGGCTCTTGCTACTCTCTTGCTCCACAAGAAGTTTTTCAGATGTTCAAATGGGCAAGAGACCTCTCATGGACGAGGTGGAGGAGTATAAATACTCCCACGAAGTCCAAAGGTCAGCCAACCGTTTTCCACTAAAAACGGGGTCACCGGATGCTCTTTATGTTGCATCGGACGCTCTGCACGGAGCGTCGGGTGCCCCATAACGGCTAACTGTACCTGCGTCTGACAGGTCACCGGACGCTAACTCTCAGCGTCCGATGGCACCGTCCGGTGCTCCGGGGAGTTTTAAAAACTCCCTGAGTATGGGACCGGATGCTACCTAGTGCGTCCGGTGCCAGCGTCCGGTGCACAGGAGAAGTTTACAACCTCCCTGGGTGTGGGACCGGACGCTGCCCAGTGAGTCCGGTGCCAGCGTCCGGTGCCTAACCCTAGGCACCGAAAACTTCCAATGGCTAAGGACCTCACCGGACGCACTCACAGAGCGTCCGGTGCAGCGTCCGGTGCCCCCATGGGCACCCTAACTTCGTCGAAACGCGATTGCTCAAAACCGAAGTTGGTTTCTCTCGATCTAAGGACTATCTCTGAGCTGCCTAGTGCTAGGTTTACCAAGTGTGCACCACACCTAAACCTAAAGCCTTGCCTAAGTCAAGCTACTAGATCAAAGCCCCTCTTAATAGTACGGTCAAAGGAAAACAATGTCCTAAACTACTCTAAATGCCCTTCTTCACCATGTGGCACTTAGACCTAGTCCAGTCTTGACGATGTCCATCCATCCTTTGAAAACCGAAACGATTTCAACTATTAAGGAGGCATGTACGTCCCTGTCCATCGAGTACCTATTACCATGACCTCACAAATGACTTTGCCTCTGCAAAACACATGTTAGTCATAGTAATCAACATTGTCATTAATCACCAAAATCACTAGGGTCCTAGATGCTCTTTCAATAAGGATTATACCTAGGCTCCTACTCGTGAGATCTAGGAGTTGAGGTTCGCTCCCTTCCCCACCTGGTTTCCAGTAGCTCAGGATCAGAGGGCACATTCTAGGTTTTACACAGTGGTTCAAGAGGTCATGTACGAGGCATATGTCCACTCTCAGGCTCAGTTCAGAGATCATTGAGTGCACGATCTATTGATTCTCGGGAATGTGGTAGGTGTGGACATCAGGCAGTACTTTACCTACCTCATAGGTCTCCCAGGTTTGCTTGCTCTGCTAGGTACCTATGTTGAGGAGTGAGTACGTGAGTTCTACGCCTCAGTGTGGGTTCCTCCAGATCACAGCTACATCCACTACGCACTGGCAGGCATAGACTATAGAGTCACAGCTCAGAGGGCCAGAGAGGTTTTGGGGTCGATAGCTTATGCCACCAGTGTTGACACCGTTTTTGGACACGTATCAGGAAAGATTAATGAAGCTTGGATCGGTAGATGGAAAAGTGGTGACTGGTCGACAAGGAAGTTGTCGATGGCTTATAATACCGATGATAAACCAACATGATATAATTAAGTCCGAGAACGGTAGTTGATCGATGCTGATGGTTGATATGACGACTGCCGATGCTGATGAAGGACGATATGTCGATGGTGTAGGAAGATGTGGGAATCGTCAGAGAGGTGATGTTGGTGTGCAGATCACCCAGGATAGATAAAATTATTAGTTTCTATAATTGTTAGAGTTTGTTTTGTGTACGAGTTCTGTTTAGTTTGGAATTAGAATCCTAGTCATACCTGGTTGTAACTCTTTAGGATAAGGTATAAATATAAGACTAGTAGCGATGTAAGAGACAATCCAATCAATCATATACAAAGCTTTTACATCTATTTTCACATCTATTTTTCGATGACTTCGTCAACTCGCATATTTTCTTTTTACTTACGAGTTCTTAGGAATTCATCGAGTCAAACTCGATGAGTTCTCGAGTTCCGCGTGAATACCTCTTGGCCGTGACATCCGGGTGCATCACTGTTGTCGGGACCAAAGTATTCGAGTTATCACCTTTGTCTGTTGTAAGGTCAAATCGGCTAGCACGCCTTAACATTGAATCGGGTATTAGCCCTTGGTGTTTGCAGATCTACTTTTGCATCAACACATCTTTTGGCATGCCCAGTGGGACAAAGCTATCGACAAGATCAACATGTCTAATATTGAGTTCGACATAGAGAATGTCATTGCTGTGACGGAGGCTGATCTCAGGAATGAGCAGAAGCAAGCTATGGCAAAAGCTATAGAGGAGTCAAGCAGCTCTGTTTGAAATCTGTGGGGGTATAAACCCCTATACCCTTACGGCTAGACTTGGGCCAGGAGGCTTGGCCCATTACGAGACAAGTCCAAGGCTTGATCCGACAGCTCGGGGTTTCGCGCAAGGAAACGAGACGTGGAGATCAAGCAAGATTCTAGTCGGTTAGAATAGGAATTGATATCGAACTATCTATGGCAATTGTAACCGGCTAGGATTAGTTTCTAGATCTGTAACCCTGCCCTCCGAACTATATAAGGAGAGGCAAGGGACCCCCCTAGGACACATTATTCTCTCAATCCAATACAATCAGACGCAGGACGTAGGTATTACGCCCACACGGCGGCCGAACCTGGATAAAAAGCTTTTCCGTGTCTTGCGTCACCATCGAGTTCGTAGTTTGCGCACCGTCCGCCGATAAACTACTACCGTGGGCATACCCCAAGGTAGACTGCCGACTAGCTTTCGTTGACAGTGGCTCACCAGGTAGGGGGTGTGCGTACAACTCCTCTGACGAACAAGATGGTCATCGTCCCAGCTTCCGCGGCCGTGCCCGAAGGCCTCACGTTCACCGTCGGCCAGATCACATGGACGACGCACGGCGGCGTTCTCACGACCACGGTTTCGGAGGGAACCCAGATCCAATCTGGGAGGACGACGGCATCGGCTCCGACCACATGGATGCTGGTACCGAGCACCCGACCACCACTCCCACGCTACAAGGGAAAGAAGATTGACGGCTCGGATCTTCTCTGAGCACTTGATCGCACTAATTCCAAGCTTCTCGAGGCTTCTCAACTAGTAGATGGGATCTTACGTCAACCCGATCAAGCCGCACCAGCGGATTTTTTCAAATCCTACCGGCCAACTCGTGTCGTCACACACGAACAGCTGGGGGCGACTCTGACGATAACCTCCACCCCCTCAGGACGGTCCGTCAAGACCAAGGCTGATCCGGAGGAAGGGTATCCTTGCGGTCTGAACAACTCGGCCTCTTTCTACTCACGGCACGTCCAATCCCTTTTTAACGAGGCGGGTTGGCTGCCAAAGTGGAACGGTCGACCAGCTCGTCACCACGTCAACATTGTGACGGTCCAAGAACCACGGGACGGCCAGGCTTCCAGTACAAATTCGAGCACTGGTTCCATTCCCACCAAAGTCATAAACTCTGAGGACGAGGACTATGATCTGGATTTGCCTCCATATCCTCCGGGTTTCCCTCATTTCCCGGTCTTCCCACCTCGGCGAGGAGATATCGTTTTCAACGTCAGCGCCGACGAGCCGGCTGTTGATGGAGAAACAGACGAGCAGAGGCAGCTCCGCGAGCAGCGCAACGCCAACCGTGCCCGACGACGCGCAGACCAGGAACGCCAATTCCCGCCGCATAATCTCAGCGACGCTTTCGACATGGTCGGGGATCAGCAAGTCTACAAAACGCCAAGCGCCAATGTGGCTGTCGCCATGGCCAATTTTGATCGACTCCCTGATACTCTCGAGTGCCAGGGCGTCCGATCCAGCATTCGGGCACATCTGATCACTGCTATGGGGCAAACAGCCACTCTGCTCAAAAGAGTCTGAGCCGTCTCTTACACAGAGGCCTCCTCCGACCAGACTCACCGCAGCCGGACCTCACCACAGCCCAGCGGGCACCACCGCGACCTTTCCCCCAACGATCATCGAAAAGACTCACGGCGTGGCGATGGTGGTCGGGATGCTGGCGGTCGCCGCGAGCAAAATCATGGGCGTTGTCAGGAAGTCAACCAGCATAGGGATCTTCGATACAACATCCCTCCCAAAGACGCCTGAGACCGCATCAACAAGCGCGCCACGGAGAGAGCAGTCCACGAAAACCTGCGTCGTATCGAATATGATGCAACACACGGCCCCCCGGGCCTGAGGCAGTTCTCCTCACACCTCCGCCAGGTCGTGTGGCCCGGCAATTTCAAGCTCGAGAAACTCAAAAAATACGACGGCAACAAAAATCCGGAAAACTGGATCACTCTTTACGAGATCGCCGTCCGATCAGCAGCAGGAGGCGAGCACGTCATGGCCAACTACTTCCCAGGAGTCCTCGACCAGGCTGGTCACCAGTGGCTCCTTGGCCTGCCCGAGGACTCCTTCGACTCTTGGGAAGAGCTGCGCCAGGCTCTCATCGAAAATTTTATCACCACATGCGAGCAGCCTGGAAACAAGTACGACCTCGAAAGGATAAGGGACAGGAAAAACGAGCCTCTGCGCGATTACATCCGACGATTCTCGGATATGCGCCTTAAGATCCCGAAGATTTCCCACGACGAGGCCATATCTGCTTTCATCAAGGGGCTGCGCTTCCATGAAGCACTGAGGAACAAGCTGTTGCGCAAAAGGCCAACAACGATGGCCGAGCTCCTCGCCACGGCTAAAAATTACGCCGACGCCGACGACGCAGAAAAACTCATCCGGGACGATGCGAGAGGTCCCGACCAGCCTCCCCAGCGAGATGATAGTCACGGTCGTTTCGACAACAGGAACCACCGCCGTCCTAACAACCGTGATCACAGGGAAGGTTGGGATAGGCGGCGCGACAATCGCGATGATTTCAGAGGAAAGCGCCCCCGCGACCATGACCACGAAGTGAATACAGTCAAACGCCCCAACGGGCGGCGGGACTACCAAGAAGACTACAACAAAACGTTGAAGGGACCGTGCCAACTGCATCCAAAGTCCAACCATACCATGGAAGAGTGCCGCGTCCTCAAAAACATTTATACACGGCGGGCCGCCCAAGACGACTCCGCCAAGAAGAATGGGAAGCAAGACGGGCGCGACCACGAAGACGAGGACGAGGACCAAGATAGGGACCCACGACACTAGTATGTCAGTCCCACCGACGTGGTCCACTCCATCTTCGGGGGCAAGGTCTCCATCGAATCTAAGCGAGAAAGAAAGCTCCTAAAAAGAGCCTGCCTCAACATAGACAGCTCGGATGGCCTGATCGCAGACCCGAAATTCCCCCCGTGGTTACACAAAGAGATCTCCTTCACTAGGAAGGATCAGTGGGCCGCTATCCCAGAACCAGGCCGTTTCCCTCTAATTTTGGACCCTTGCATCAACAGCATCAGATTCGAGCGGGTGCTGGTGGACGGAGGAAGGTCCATCGACATCCTTTTCCGTAACAGCCTGCCCGCTCTCAAGATATCTCCTGCACAGCTAAAACCCTACGATGCTCAATTCTGGGGAGTCCTGCCAGGCCAGAGTTCAGTGCCACTTGGACAGATAACACTGCCTGTCCAATTCGGCACGTCCGACCACTTTCGAACAGAGTTCGTCAACTTCGTGGTCACCGACTTTGATGGCACTTACCACGCTATACTGGGCCGACCATCGCTAACAAAGTTCTTGGCAGTCCCACATTACTCATACCTAGTCCTTAAAATGCCCACGGAGAAAGGCGTCCTAACCGTCAGGGGCAATGTCTACACTGCATATACTTGCGAGGAGGAGAGCTTCAAGATCACCGAAGCAATCGATCTCTCAATCCGCATGGTAGAGACAGCAACCCAAGCTGCACAGCTACCTCCCGACCAGCTTCGACTACCCGAGCAGGAGACCGCCAGGAAGAGCTCAAAATCCAAGGAGCACAAGGAAGTGCAGCTGGTCGAAGGCAGCCCCGAGAAGACGGCCCTCATCGGGGCCAACCTGGACCCTAAATAGGAAGACGCTCTCGTTAGGTTTCTAAGGGACAACGTAAGCGTTTTCGCATGGAAACCCGCAGACATGCCCGGCGTCCCACGAAACTTGATCGAGCACTCCTTAAATGTCTCGAAGACCACAAGACCCATCAAGCAAAAGCTACGACGGTTCGCTCACGACAAAAAGGAGGCTATTAGGACAGAAATAACACGGCTTCTAGCAGCCGGATTCATAAAAGAAGTGTATCATCCCGATTGGCTCGCCAATCCGGTTCTTGTACGCAAAAAGAATAATGAATGGAGAATGTGCGTTGATTACACTGATCTCAATAAACACTGTCCTAAAGATCCTTTTGGTCTCCCTCGCATCGACGAGGTGGTCGACTCAACGGCCGGATGCGAACTCCTTTCTTTTCTAGATTGCTACTCTGGTTATCACCAGATCTCGCTAAAGGAAGACGATCAGATCAAAACATCTTTCATTACTCCTTTCGGTGCATATTGCTACACGACCATGTCCTTCGGACTCAAAAACGCCAGGGCCACCTATCAAAGGGCCATCCAGCAATGCCTCCACGACGAGATTCGTGATGTCCTCGTCGAGGCTTATGTAGACGACGTCGTCGTCAAAACAAGGGACGCCAGCACCCTAATCGACAACTTAGACCGAACCTTCAAAGCACTAAACAAGTATAAGTGGAAGCTCAATCCCAAAAAGTGCATCTTTGGGGTCCCCTCCGGTCTACTACTCGGCAACGTCGTCAGCCGCGACGGCATACGGCCGAATCCTTCAAAAGTAAAAGAAGTACTTGACATGCGACCACCTAAGAATGTCAAGGATATTCAGAAGCTCACCAGGTGTATGGCCGCTCTCAGCCGCTTCATCTCAAGACTAGGAGAAAAAGGCCTCCCTTTCTACAAACTCTTGAAAGCATCAGAAAAATTCTCCTAGACGGAAGAGGCTGACACTGCGTTCACCCAGCTTAAGACTTTCCTCACCTCACCGCCTGTTCTCACGGCGCCTCAGCCCAATGAAGATCTACTTCTCTACATTGCAGCAACCGACAGGGTCGTTTCCACACCAATAGTGGTCGAGCGAGACGAGCCAGGCCACGTCTACAAGGTCCAGAGACCCGTTTACTTCACAAGCGAAGTCTTAAACGAGTCCAAGGCCAGATACTCGCAAATACAGAAGCTCATATATGCCATTGTAATAACGTCAAGGAAGCTAAAGCACTATTTTGACGGCCATCGAGTCTTGGTAACCACCAGTTTCCCTCTTGGGGATATTCTGCGCAATAAAGACGCCAACGGTAGAATTGTAAAATGGGCAATGGAATTATGCCCATTCTCCCTGGAATTCCAGAGTCGCACCACAGTCAAGTCTCAGGCCCTGGTCGATTTCATTGCAGAATGGACAGATCTCAACGAACCTCCCGTTCTCGACGTTTCCGACCACTGGTCGATGTTCTTCGATGGGTCCTTAAACATCAGCGGTGCCGGCGCTGGGATACTTTTCGTGTCGCCTAACAAGGACAAACTGCGTTACGTCCTTAGGCTCCTCTTTCCGGCATCAAACAATGTCGCTGAGTACGAAGCATGCCTGCACGGCATACGACTAGCCGTTGAGTTGGGAGTCAAACGCCTCTATGTCTATGGCGACTCCGCTTTGGTTATCAACCAGCTCAATAAGGAATGGGACGCAACCTACGAGAAGATGGATCTCTATTGCAAAGAAATTCGCAAGTGGGAAACCAACTTCTACGGCATAGAATACATCCACGTGGTCTGGGATATGAACCAAGCAGCAGATGCGTTGTCAAAGTTAGGGTCATCTCGGGCCCAGATCTCGCGAGGTGTTTTCGTCCAGGACATCAATGAGCCAAGCGTGGGCACAGGCCTGGTCGAAAAGCAACCCACGGAGGCAATGCTTATAGATGACACTACTCCGACAACCAGTGGCCGTGATTGGCGCACCCCGTTCATCAAATATATATCGGATGGGTCAGGCTTTCAGGACAAAACAGAGAACGAGCGCCTCATTCGACGGTCAAAGAATTACATACAGGTGGATGGCAAACTTATGCGAAAAAACGCAAGCTCTGAAGTACTGCTCAAATGCATATCCCAAGATGATGGCATCAAGCTCCTAGACGACATACATGCCGGATCCTGCGGCAATCATGCCGCCTCCAGAACGTTGGTCGGGAAAGCTTTCCGAGCAGGTTTTTACTTGCCAACCGCGGTCAACGACGCAGAAAAACTGGTCCGACACTGTGAGGGATGTCAGTTCTTCGCCAAAAGGACCCACGTACCTGCTCATGAGATTCAAACTATCCCGTCGTCCTGGCCTTTCGCCTGCTGGGGGCTCGACATGATCGGCCCATTTAAACCGGCCCCGGGCAACTTCAAGTTCGTCTTCGTACTAATTGACAAATTCTCAAAATGGATCGAATACATGCCATTGGTCAAAGCAACCTCTGAGAAGGCTGTGGAGTTCCTCAATCAAATCATACACAGATTTGGGATCCCAAACAGTATAATCACCGACCTGGGCACTCAGTTCACTGGCACTACATTTTGGGACTTCTACGATGACAGAGGCATAGTCATAAAATACGTGTCAGTAGCTCACCCACGGGCAAATGGCCAAGTCGAGCGTGCGAACGGAATGATCATTGACGCCCTAAAGGAAAGGTTGTACACCGAGAACGATAGAGCACCTGGTCGATGGATGAAAGAGTTACCAGCCGTGGTCTGGGGTCTTCGAACTCAGACTAGTCGGAACACCGGGGTGTCACCCTACTTCATGGTTTACGGCACCGAGGCAGTTCTGCCGTCTGACATAACCTTCGAATCTCCTAGAATTGAAAACTTCGACCAGTCAACAGCCGACAACGCCAGGGAGCTTGAAGTTAACTGCATGGAGGAAAAGCGTCTAAACTCATGTCGCCGAACAGCAAAGTATCTTGCAGCAATCAGAAGGTACCACAACAGGAACGTCAAGGTCCGTTCTTTCGTGCTCGGCGATCTGGTACTCAGGTGGAAAACAAACCAGGAGGGAATGCACAAGCTATCCACCCCCTGGGAAGGACCCTTTGTGGTCGCCGAAGTCACACGACCCACATCCTACAGATTGGCATATCCAGACGGAACACGCGTGCCTAACTCTTGGCACATAGACAAACTGCACCGATTTTATCCATAAGTTCTAGAATCTCTTGCCTGTAAATCTCTTATAGTTGTCAATAATAAAAGTTTTTCTTTTTGGCTATACTTTGTTTACACGCAGAGCTCGGAAAGTCTTCCACGGTGGAAACTCTTAACGGCTATGAATCAAACACAGTGGCACGTCACTCAGATAACTTTACAGCGCTCAAAATAACAGTCATGACAAAAGCAAACTTTATTACAAACTTTACATACAAAGTTTACAATAAATACCCTGACGGGCGGTCACTAATCTACTCCTACAGACTTCCCTACTGGCCTACTGCTCGGGCTGATCACCCGAGAGGCCTTGCTGCCCGGACGAAGGGGTCGGGGCCACCGGCGCCTGGCTGGTCGAGACCGCAGGCGTCGACCGCTCATCTCCGGCAATAGACACACCCGACAGCTCCCTGGCCGACCTGTCTGAACCTGGCTGGTCAGGGGGAGTGGCCGTTCCGCATAGATTGATGTCGCCGATCACCGTCGACGACAAGTCCAGCAGACCGGCCCGAAGCTCGTCCGCCTCCTGCGGGCCGACCTCTTTGGGATACCCTTCTCCAGCCTGGACAAGTCGACCAGGGGGTAGTGGGCGTGCACCATGCTAAGGATATGCGCACCAGCAAACTCCCTGGCGTCCTTCACGAACTGCTGGAGCCAATCCCATGCCCGTTGCGCCTGTTCGACAGGCGTCAGTTTCGGCGCGCGGGGCTGGCTTTCTGGAAGCTCGGGGCCGATCAGGTCTAGGACCGGGGCTACTCCTTTCCAAATCCTAATACAATTAGTCTTCCAGGAGTCCCGATCCTTGACCAGCTCATCTAAGTGCTTTTTGGCATTCACCTTGAGCACTGCAAGCCAAGAAATATATCAGTATAAGCACAATGAAAAGAGCGTTGACCAGCTATATAAAAGGGGGGCGGTACGGTTACTTACCAGACAACTCTCGGTTCCTCTGGCCTAGCTCCTCGCCTGCTCGGCGTCCGGCCTCTAATGCCCCGGCAAGCTCTTGGCCCAGCTGCTCTTTCTCTTGTCGGAGGCGAGCAACCTCTTCCTCCAAGTCTACAATAACACATTCCTGGTCAGCAGATCTAATCACACAGCTATATGCAGCTGTTTGGAGAACGCAACTAACCTGTCCTCTGCCGATACGGATCGGCTAGGCGCCGAGTAAGCTCGAGACGACGCTCTTCCTGAGCACTCATCTCGGCCACCTTCTCACCAACTTCGGACCGCAGCCGGTCCACCTCCGTGGATAAGGCCTTGTTCTCGGCCATAATGCCCTCGATTTGGTCGAAGCACCGTTTCCGGTACTTCGCCGTTTTCATCGCACCCTACAAGGAAACACATATGTTGAGCACAGGAGCACTACATATACTTGCCGAGCAATGCACAAACCACCTACCTTGACCTCATCCACGAGACACTTGGCTGCGCGTTCCACCCTCGCGGCCTCTTCCGTCTCCGCAAGCTCCTCGTGTCCAATAAAGCGGTCCCCGCGTTGGCGCCACACATAGACGTGCTGGCGGCCGTCACGGGGACGACCCTGGACCCCTTCTACATCGTCATCAGAGGGCACTTGGGGCTCCTCGTCTGCCGCACTACCTCCGACCGCGGTCGTGGGCATCACCGGCCCCTGGTCCAGGCAAGGGGAGCCCACGGGCGATGAGGCCCCTGCTCGGGGCGGTGTTGGGACCTTCCCCTCTCCGGCCGGAGGGGTCTGGACTCTGCCTTCCTCCTCCGCAAAGTACTCGAGGGACGGGTCCTCGCTGCCTCCTCACCCCCCGGCGGAGTGCTTGCTGTGGCACTCGCCGGGGCAGATTGCCCCTCTGCAACTGTAGCAGCGGCCGCCGCCGCAGGCTGCTCTGTGGCCCGCGGCGCGGCGTCCTCGACGGCGGTAGCAGGCTCGGCCGTCCTCGGCTCCGCGACTTGGTCGGGGTTGACGTCCGACGCCGCGCTAAATAACAAAGCGACATTTTCAACAAAAAAAAATCTGAAGTACAAAGTTGAACACTTACAGGTCTGATCGACGGTGGGCTGCGGTGAACCTCCACCTGGCCCTGCCGGTCGGCGCCTGTGCTCCCGTCTCTGCGACGCTCGGGGCAGGAGGGTCACTGGCCACCCGATCAGTGGTGGCCGGCGCATTGTCCGGGCAACTGCGAGGCCTTCGGACCAACGACGGTGCGGCCTCCTCCTCCTCCTCGTCGTCGGCGATCCGGACGAGCCGACGGCGTTTTGGCGCCTGGCTGCTCTCTGCTGGCAGCGTCGGCGCAGGGGAAGGATCTACCGATAAAGGCCTTTTCCCCACCACTCTTTCCTCGGTGGTCGGGACGGGGCGGGCCTGCTCTTCCTCGCTGCTGGTGTACCGAGTACACCGAGCAGTGTCTTCCTCCGGGGGATCTTCCCCCGTGGGGTTCTCCATCCCAGGTGCCAGCGACACGTACACTGTGCACCGGTCAACATCTCCGATCTGCAACAGTAAGAAAGACAAGTCAGCAGCTGGAAAGAACAAAGACTTAGGAGAAACAATCAGTAAGTAATGTTACCTTAGGAGCTGGTCGCCCCAGCTTGAAAGCTTGTACCCGATCACTACCACGGATGAAGCTCCCGTCAGCAAAGTTGAACAGCTCGTTCAACAACTGCTGCACCTCTGCCTTCTCTAAGATCTCAGGAGTCATCCTGGTCGGGTATTGGCTTCTAGCATACTCGTACGCCGAGTGCACCCTCTTCTGGCAGGGCATCACCCGACGACAAATGAAGTTGCCGACCACTGCCAGCACGTCCAAGCGCGACCAGTCGATCAGCTTCATCAGGTCCGCTACTTGGCCGGCGAACTCAGAGCGGTCGGTCCAACTGACCCTCTTCTCGGGGATGTACCCCACATCACAGAACGTGGAGCTGCCCGGTTCTTCCCTAACGTAGAACCACTTCCTGTACCATTCGGTTAGGGAAGTGTTCCATGGACAGCTTAGATAACGGTTCTTCATCCCGTCGCAAAGATTGAGGTATACTCCACCTGCAATCTTGGAGCCTCTAACCGCTCCCTTCTTCCTTAAACAGAAAAGATAACGGAAAAGATCGAAGTGCAGCTCTATGCCAACATAGGCCTCGCACAGATGAATGAAGGTAGAAATGAGAAGGATTGAGTTCGGGTGCAGATTGCAAATCCCGATCTCATAGTACAAGAGAAGACCCTGAAGAAAAGGATGGACAGGAACCCCAAAACCACTCTTAAGAAAGTATTCGAACACTACGATCTCACCGGCGCGGGGGTCGGGGTAGCTCTCCCCCTCTGGCGCCCTCCAGCCGCCGAGCTCTGGGCTGTGCAGTAGCCCCATATCAACGAGGTCACCGAGGGACTTTGCAGTGCTGCGGGATTTCTTCCATTCCTTGGCCATCAGCTCGGCCCTCTTCTTGGAGTCGCTCTTCGCCATTGGAGGTGCGGGAGTGGGTTCGAGCTAGGAGGGTGCAGGTGGTTGTAGAAGGTAAGAGCGGAAAGCTTGAAGGCAATGGCAGGGTAAGCAATGCGGGGGTAATGTCAGGATTTTATAAACCACAGCTCCACCCCTCCCACTTTCCACATTCTTGGGAAGTGGGAGGGCCCAACGGCGGATGCGGCGCTTCGGTTTTCCATGATTATCGACAATTAATGCGGCGGAGTTTTCGTACAAATTGATGGTTTCTTTTTCTCAAGCCGCGCAAAGGGCGGCTGCACAGTTACCAGGCGCAACTTTTCACGCAACCATCTGACATTCCGTCAGGAGGTCTCGTCACGTCAATCATTTATGTGGTAAGATTTTTTCAAAATAAACAGACAAAAATTGGTAGAGGGTCAACAATCTGGGGACTGCACCGACCACCGAGCACTGAATGCTCGGGGACTAGTCGCCGAGTTTGTCAATTCAATAATCCGGGGACTGCACCGACCACCGAGCACCTGATGCTCGGGGACTGGTCGCCCAGTCTATCAACTCGGAAATTCGAAGACTGCACCGACCACCGAGCATTTGATGCTCGGGGACTGGTCGCCCAGTCTACCAACTCGGAACTTCAAGGAATGCACCGACCACCGAGCACTTGATGCTCGGGGACTAGTCGTCAATTTTGTTGGGGCTGCACCGACCACTGAGCGCTTGATGCTCGGGGACTGGTCGTCTAGTCAGTTAGTTCGGGAATCTGCGGGCTGTATTGATCACCGAGCGTTGTACACACGGGGACTGGTTGACCAGCTCGTCAAATTAATAAGTTTATCTGATGGTAAATGAGCTTGAGATGCTCGGGGACTGAATAATTTTAATTTTTAGACCTTTCTACAAGGCTCATACTTCGCCTTCCAGCAAGCTCGGGGACTACATCGGTACGATGCATCTAGCGATGCATCTCAGATTCAAAACTACTTTGAGGAATTTTCTTTTTGACCCTGGCACCACGTGCCTACGTCACCTACTACCAGGCTCGGGGACTAAGTGGGCACACTTCACCTTGCGGTGAATATGCTTGCTTTTTTGAGGATCCGTACTTTTCAGAAAAAGTAAAGTAGGCACACTTCACCGGAAAAGAAATATTTTTTCTCAAGAGCACCATGCATTCTTCGAACAATTGGCTTCTTCAATGATGATGTGGGTCAAATATATTTAGATTTGGTCAAAATACCGTCGCGATTATCTGGGTAATTTTCGTGCTAACTGAAGATGTCAAGTTTCATTGGTCGAAGAAGCTCAAGACAGCGTGTTACTTCACAATACATGGTGCTCGGGGACTAGCTGTGGGGGTATAAACCCCTATACCCTTACGGCTAGACTTGGGCGAGGAGGCTTGGCCCATTACGAGACAAGTCCAAGGCTTGATCCGATAGCTCGGGGTTTCGCGCAAGGAAACGAGACGTGGAGATCAAGCAAGATTCTAGTCGGTTAGAATAGGAATTGATATCAAACTATCTATGGCAATTGTAACCGGCTAGGATTAGTTTCTAGATCTGTAACCCTACCCTCCGGACTATATAAGGAGAGGCAAGGGATGCCCCTAGGACACACTATTCTCTCAATCCAATACAATCAGATGCAGGACGTAGGTATTACGCCCACACGGCGGCTGAACCTGGATAAAAAGCTTGTCCGTGTCTTGCGTCACCATCGAGTTCGTAGTTTGCGCACCGTCTGCCGATAAACTACTACCATGGGCATACCCCAAGGTAGACTGCTGACTAGCTTTCATTGACAAAATCCTTCAGTGTCAACATGAGCTGTGACATGATCCACAAGCAAGAACTGCCGATGCCTTGGCAGATCACTTTTGAAGCCAATCCTGGTAAATTGCAAGATATGGTTGACAATGCTATTAATCGTGCGTTGATCAATCAATCCAATGTGCTGTCCAATACTATTTTCAACGCTATGGCTAGAACTTTCAAAGAAGGGTAGGCACCGCCTTTATATGTTGGCCCAGCCTATCCCCAGCCTAGATTATCATCGGTCACGGCTCCATCGGCTCCCCTAGCCGTTGCGGGTACAGAGATTACTTCTCCTCCAAGCACATTAGGGATGACTAATGGGCAGTCCACACCGATGAGGACCAATCCAGCAACATCAGAGGGACGGGTTCAACTCAACACAGATCTATCGGCATCGGCAATGTCAGGATCTGTATTCCAGAATTGCCAAGTTCCTCCCAATTGGTGGGGATATGGTGTGCCTCCAGACTTTTTTGCAAATAGTTCTGGAACATCTCAAGTGGCTGATCTGGTAGGGAAAGCTCCTATGACATCGGCACCTCCAGTGTCGCCGATGACTCAAAATCCCTAGTATTCTACAACTACTACTGCAAGGCCTGTTACTGGGAATTTTCAAATGCCAACGTTCCAAATCCCCAATGTAAATTCATCGGCAGATCCATTACCGACGCATCTGAGGTTCATGACTCAGGCAGGGTTTGTCAACCCAGCGATGACAGTCAATTATCAGCCATCGGTAGGACCTACGCCGATGAATGCCAACAATGGGTGGATAGGGCAGTTTGTCTTTCCACGAATGACACCACAGAATCATTAGGCTGCAGGATTCCAGCAGGGACAGATGCAGGTTGGTTTTCAAAATCAAGGACCAGCCAATCAGCCTGTGAATCTTGCTCAGCAGATTTGTGGCCAACAGGCTATGGCTAATGCTATGTTCCCTAGAGATCGTGCACCTCAGACACACGTGGAAGCTTATCAGCAGGTGCCAGAACCTCAACCCACACATCGGCAGGATGCCGATGCCTATTGGGCCGATAAGATAGCTGAAGTAATGAGAGATCAGTTTGGGATAAAACCCAAAGTCAATACTTATTCTTATCGGACGTCGTATCCTCTTGCATACGATTTGATTCCACTTCCAAACGGTACAAGGTGCCAGATTTCACTAAATTCTTTGGACAAGAAGATACGTCACCCATGGAACATGTCAATAGGTTCATCATCGAGTGTGGAGAGGTTGCTATCAGAGATGAATTAAGAGTTCGTTTATTTTCATCATCTTTGTCGGGATCGGCATTTACTTGGTTTATTTCATTACCTCCAAACTCAGTAATTACTTGGGCCGATCTAGAAAAGCAGTTCCACAAGTATTTCTTTTTTGGAGTTCATGAGAAGAAGATTACCGATTTAGTATGGCTGAGGCAACGCAATGATGAATCGATTGAAAGCTTTGTGCAGAGGTTGCAAGATGTTAAGAACAAATGCTACAGTCTGGTTCTAGACGATCGATAGTTAGCCAATTTGGCTTTCCAAGGATTGTTGGCACACATCAAAGGTAAATATGCTTCTCAAGAGTTTGAGTGTCTGAGTCATTTGGTGCAGAGGATTTCTGACCAGGATATCAAGAGTTTTGAACCTAGGAGAGCATGGAATAAGAAAGTATCATTTGTTGATGATGCATTGAGTTCTGGTTCGGATGAAGAACCAGTCATTGGCTTGGCAGAGTGGTTGAAAAACAAAAATCCAATGTCTTGTCCTTTTGGCCAGAAAGAACCAGAGAAATTTGCTTTTGATATCACTAAAGCCAATAGGATATTTGATTTCTTACTACAGGAGGGGAAATTAAATTGTCACCTAATCATGTAATTCCATCGGTAGAAGAGTTGAAGAAGATCAAGTATTGCAAGTGGCATAATGCAACATCACATAGCACAAATGAGTGCAAGGTGTTCTGGCAACAATTGCAATCGGCTATAGAATCTGGGAGGATTAAGTTTGATAATTTCAAAGCCTAGAAGCCGATGAAGATTGAACAACACCCTTTTCCTACAAACATGCTAGATGCCAAAGGGAAAACTAAAGTCTTAACATCAGAAGCAGCTGAGAAGAGCGCATCGGTAGATCCCCAGCATCAGATCACTACCGATGATGCCAAGGGCAAAGGTTTGATCTAGGAGGGCAGCAGCTCTGGAAGGCCTCCTTGATCTGGTATTGTGATCACCCATATGCGGCATCGGGAGACATGGCAGCAACGAGAAGATCGGTATCACCGTCAGCAAGAGGATCGACGCCGAGAGGAAGAAAGACGCCGACAAGAGTGGAATCGGCATAAAGATCATTGGAATTGCCCATTCTTTATTCACTGTTGGGAGCAAAATATCAAGTTAGCGACTGCCAGAGACTGCCCTGAGTGCAATGGTTATAATCGGCATGATCGATCAGATTGACGATTCCAGAATAATGATCGACGCTTTAATGAACCGATCAGGAGGAGGATGTCAGTTCACGATCGGCTGGGGGGTAGGCTTAGTGTGCATGACAGGCTTGGTGGACGTGTTGGACATTTTCCAAGGAACCAAGAGGAGCTTGAAGAGATGGCAAATGCATGGGTGCCCGATGAATTTATTTTCTGTAGGGATGCTAACAATCATCGAGTGGAATCAAGGGAGGTTCACTATCAACTAGTGCGAAAGACACAGCTTCCCCAATGGTGTCCGGAAGGGTGAACCAGGACACAAAAAAGGAGGATGCTGTGACAGAACCGCCCAATTTATACAAGTTTAAGTACGACTGTCCCCGTTTAACACATTGACACGCGCATACTCTCACTTATATAAACCCGGTAGTCTGCCGAGTGTCACAAAGGACCTCGGTAAATCAACTTTACACCAAGATCGCATGATTAAGTAAATACACATCACATACACGGAGATTTGCAGCGGAAATAATATTACAAAAGAGTTCACAAATAATAATACAAGTTTGGATTTTTTCTCCAAATTGATTAGAAATCAACATAGATTTCAAATGATTACAATAACATAAGTCCCAAATACACTGCTAGCATAAGTGACATCCTCCGACAAAAGCATGTAGATGAGAACACTATATTGAAACACCGAGCCCACTGGTGGTTAGCCACCATCTTTAGCAGACTGAAGACTTCACCTGCAACATGGTGGGATAAACCCTAAGTACTCGAATGTACTCAGCTAGACTTACCCGATAGGAGAGAAATAAAAGACTCTCAAGGATATGCAAGGCTTATTTGGCGGAGTTTGTTGGATAGCATAACTTTGCCAAAAAGAGCATTACTATCATGAGTCCTTACTTTCAACCTTTTAGTCAATATTTTAGCATCAAGTTTGGATAAGCTACCATAGCTAGATTTTGCACCTATTCTATAGCAATCACTTGATTATTAAGCATCACATTAATAACCATATGCAGTTTATCATGTAGCCATCATCATCATCATAACCATTAAGTTTCATTTAGTGTATCTACATTGCCGCTGCTCGAGTCAAGTTCTCACTATCCGGGAGAGACGACGATTCGAATCGATTCCTATCGAGCTGGAGGGGTATTCCTAGCACTCACCCAAGCATACCTCGCGAGGGCAGCTCGGATCACCTTTAGCACAACTCCGGACCAATTCGCGGGTCCGTCCAGCGCCGCACCCCCAGGGACTGCCAATCTGCCAGGGTAGGACTCTAACCTGACACCTTGGGCTTACGCCATTGACTCCCCGCACATCCTTGCTACCAACCGGGGTGCGCACTCATACAGAACGGGGTATCCGCCCTGAGTTGCACTCGTAGGCTTCGCGGTCGGAACGACTTATCCGGCCAACTAAGTGTTAGGCATGCGTTCAACATGACACGAGAACGTACAGCGATTCGGTCCTTAACCGACACAGACGGGGATAGATTCACACCTAAGACCTCCATGCCTTGTTGCTACACTATCGTCATCCCACCCGGTCTCAAATTCATTATTAGCACATGGTTATTTCCACGATAGCAAATATATCCAACCGTGATCAGGTATCCACCTATCTGTCGCAGGTGACAGGAAATCATCTGGCTTCTACCGAGCTAAGCATAGCTAAGCATAGAGCGTTTTTTTTATACTAGTAAGGGATCAGGTAGTTTTATATAGTGGACAAGGTAGGAATATATGCACCAACGGTTTCATTCAACTCCTATCACCTAATGCATCATATAAAGTTATACTCTTGTGCTTTTATAAAAAGAGAGGGTAGGAGACTTAGAATGCTCCGGGGCTTGCCTGGAATCCGACACAAGTCAGTTAAGTTAGCTTGCGCCATCTTGACGGCATTCAAGTTCGCAACACTTGTGTAGTCCTTCCATCACCCCGATAGGTCTACCATCACGTCCTTCACGTGGTTCATCTAGCGTACCTAAATGAGATGCAAGATGCAAGTGCATGAACACATAGAAGTGCAATAGACAATGTATAATATACAGTAAGCCAGACAAGTATCATGTTACTCTACACATACATATGTGTTTCATGTTGCTTAAGTAACATAACACAACCAACATACTAAGATAGAAAAGAGTGCAACCAAGTATATCAGGCACGGCATACATGTTCCACCAGATCTCAGGTGTAATAACATGGCCATTATCAAAGACATGAGTCACACCTAGCAATATACCAAGCAACAACAATACAAGGAATCTGTCATTTTTAGGACTGTTAACAGCAGCTGAGAAAATAAATCATAACTTGAGTTACACAACTCCAAAAGACATTCAAGAAGATATTCTGGAAAGCTTCAGAAATTATCTACATTTGATATTTAGACATCAAAGCTTGATTCTCAACTTAAGCTGGTAGAAATTATAAAGTTCCAGAATCTGTCCCTGACAAACAGAGAGCAGCCATTTCTAGAATTCAAATTTGAACAGACATAACTCACAAACCACAAGGCCAAATACTACCAAATTTTAACAGCAGCTAGGTAGGTGAATTATCTACAACATTGCAATAAACAAGATTCCCTGGAAACATCATTTACATATTGTAATCCAAACAGTTCTACAAACTGTCCAGAAACAACAATTGCAAACAATTAATTATTAACTTATGTTTCAAACATGCATTTGAGCAAAACCATTATTACCAACAGTTTTCGTATATCTAAAGAACACCAGAAAACATAGTGGTCTTTTCCAAATAAATTTATTTAATGCACTTCTTAATTTATTTGGATAATAAGGTGGATTAAAGAACCTATACCAAACATGCACAGTAAATTCTACAACAATTGCAGTAGCTTCTGAACACCATCAATGGACTACTGTATCAATTTCACTGCATTTGAATAAGCATAGCAATATCTATGAAAAAGACAATTTGCTATTGCAATTAACCATGTGAGAAGAAGATAAATGCACAAATCATATTTTCTTCAAACACATGGCCATATCATACATAAACACGATACAACAATATCTTAGGATTGTATTGGAACAACATTTTCCATTTTTCTATTTTTATTTATAATTATAAACCATTTATCAAGCCCTATGCAAGTTAAATCAATAACTCAACCATACTGCAACCAAAATTCATAAAACTTTTAGCATGCGTCAAGCATCACAAGAATAGCATGCCACAAAAGTTTCACTTCAATTGGATCTACACAGCAACAGTTATAAAAAAGACAAACTCAACTAGTATTAAAAACCTAGCTGCATAAATCATTTTCCACAGCTAAAAATTTAAACTAAAACATGGCATACTATAGATCTAATGCATAGAGAATTTCATAAGGATTCCAGAAAGTCTACATTTGCTAATTTCTGATTTTTCTATTATTTTATATGGATTTTCAAAGTTCCAGCATTTCTCCAAAACAAACAGGTCCTCCGAGTACTATTCATCTGAGTCTATGACAGTGCCGAAACCCCCTGGATTTAGTCGAATTCAAACCCGAACTCCCTGGTCGCGAGGAAAACGGGGGACCTCGCCGGAGGTTCCTGTTCCGGCCGGCTGAGGCCTCGTCGGCGGCGATGGAGGAGTGGGGAAACATCAGGGCACTGAGCCGCACCCGTAGGTGGCCACGGCACGGCCAAAGGTGGCCCGTGGCTTCCTGGCCACGTACACAGGTCGACGGCGACGGTAGCGGTCAATGGTGGTGGCACTCCGGCGGTCTTCCACCTCGGCCGAGGAGCGCCGGTTGTAGAGGAGGAAGAGGCGGAGGCGGTGGTGGTGCTAGCTGAGTGTGGGAGCGCTTAGGTGAGCAAGAACTGCGGCGGCCATGGAGCTCCGAGAGCTCAGCCATGGCCATGGCCGGCATGCTCATGTCCTCGCGGTGGAGAGCGAAGGAAGGCACGAGGAAGTGGATGGGGACGTCCACTAGTGACCCGGCTGTCCAAAACACGACGTGGAGAGGGCAGGGGCGCGTGGCATGGAAGTGGGACGTGCTGCCCTTGCATGGTTGCCACGGCGGCATTTTATCGAACACGTGTCGTGCAACGACATGGATGGAGTGGGACGCGTATTTGGGCCTTGTCAGGGCCGAATTTGGACATGGACCAAAAATGAAGTTTGCCAAGCTCGGCCTGCTCTACATTTCTGGTTTAAGGGTCATGGTCATTAGGGTTGTAGATTAGTAGATAATTGGATGCCAACCTTTGAGTGTCAATGAATTGATAGTGATTAGCAGAACTCAAAATTGATGACCAAAACGAAGTCAAACTGGTGTCATCTTTTGGCATGCTCTAGCCCACAATATGTACTCCAACTTTTATTTTGGGACCTAAGCAAATTGTTTAGTAAAATTTGGAGAACGCGGAAAGCCAACGTGATGAACTGCAAACCTAGACTGTGAAACTCTAAGTGCTGGAAATTATAGCAGATTCAATATTTTGACTATTATTTGACATGCTTAGAGGATGATTCAGACTTAGTAACTTTAACAAAGATTGTAGTATGCAAACTATACTACAACTTTTATAAAAGGACCTTGTACTGGTTCAGTTTTATTTGGAAGAGACAAGGCTCCCAACTAGGGTACCCGAAACTGAGCACCTCAGGACTTAGCCAAAATTTCTGGAGTTCCAAAACAGCACTGCATTGAATCTTGTAAGCTCAATTTGACTAGGTTAGGGACCAAACTAGCTCTTGACCATTCAACAAAGTTTGTTCTACAGAATCTAAACTACAACTTTAATTAAAGGTCAAACTTCAGAACTAGTACAGAATTAAAACTTTCACTTTAGTCAATGCAGCAACTTGATAAAGCTCAAACTAAGGTTTTAGGCTAATTGAAGCATTTTCTAGGCACAAGCTCAACATGCACCCTTTATGACTTTTGTTGTAGAGTTCATCTAGAGTCATTTGGGCAAGGTTGCAAGGATTGGTTGATGACCTATGGTTCTACTCACTTAATGAGGTCATTCCAACAAGCATGTAACTTATCATTTCATGTGACCTTTTGATTCCAAACTCCATGAAACTTTTTGAGTGCTCATTATAGGCAGTGATGGATGTGGGACACATGAGAGAGGTTTCACTAATGTCACCCAACCATGCACTTTGAGAAGGGCCTATATGTAAGCAAGGGTGCATTATCCAAGTTTAAATTAGGGCTTACTTTCGTCGATTAACCTTAATATGATCATCACCACTTATCATGACATGTTTGAGCTCAAAACCTAAAGTCTAACTCATGGCAAACACCTGGGGTGTTACAACCCTCCCCCATTAAAAGAATCTCGTCCTGAGATTCAGGACAAAAGACTTCCAAGGGTAGAGAAGCATGTTATTCAACTTCCAACATTGGCGATAGCAGTCAACTACTTATCCCTGAGCATCAGAGAGGCTGATTTGGTCAAGGCACTTTCTGATACTTGTTCTTCATAGTGAAATTTTGTCAAAGAATTTCCTTCATTGGCTTCCATGAAGTATTGTTACTTTGGGAGGAATTCAAGACAACACTATCACATGTACTTCATTCCCAATGTATGATGGATGGTTCGGAGCACAGTGTTTTTATCTATGTTCACAAGGTTTGAAAAGCAGTGCTCTACCAAAATGGCTTGAGTACAACCTTCCACAGGGGATGAGATCATGAACTAGATAAACATCCTTTGAGGTTATGAGAAACCAACTAACCAACAAACGATGTCTATTTTGGTCATAAGGTTTGATCACTCAGATGACCAATTGATGGAAAGCTACATAAGGTTCCATGTGTGCAGTTCTCTTCCTATGATAACAACACTATATTATCTGTGTCTATCAATTTAATGCTCACCACTCAAGAAATTTCATGGCTCCAAGTGTTAACAGTGATCTAGGTCATATCAGACACAACCTCTTGGGTAAAAGGAACATAAAAGATACCTAGGGCATGTTAGCATTGGATAGGCATTGCTAAAGATAGATGATAGCAGGGTCTAGAGAACACTTGCAAGTATTCACCAAACTAGGGAAACAAGCCACTACCAAGTAGGTCAACTACAATTTTCCATCACTAAGTAGTTGCGTAGTAAGTTAGGTGGGTTTGTATAGTAGCAAAATAGCTTGGTGAAACTACTTTTGACATTAAGGATTCCTTTTTAGGATCAAACAACAGCTCTAAGATTATAATTCTAAGATTTGTTGCTTAATACCCTTCCAATTATTTTGACTTGTAGAACTCCTAGATTGCTCATCTATCGGTTGATGTGATAGGGGAACAGCTAGGTGTCCAAGGGTGAAAGGAGTCTTTACAGGTCATCCTAAGGTTTATCTTGGTTCAGTTCACACCGCGCAAACTAGCTTCATTATGCATGAATTGTTAGTGTGTATATAGATCCAAGAGTCTTCTCATGATTAACCAATATTCAGCACAAACAAACACCATATGGCTAACCAAACAAAACAAAACCTCCCTCAAACTCTTCATGTTGCGGCAGCTTTTTCATGGAGGATCGAGGATAGGGTTTTCTTTACATTTGTCTTAGAAAACAACTTCAATTGTGGATTGGACACCAACTCAGGGATGCACAAGTATTGGTCTTGTGGTCCATTTTTGGTGGAGCTCAAGGTATACTCCACATGAAAGGATTGTGCTACAAAAGATAAGAAATGATGATTATCTTCTGGCACTTCATCCAATCAAATCAGAAAGGAAACCTTTGACAGTACCACACGCATAATGACGCTGAACAAGACCAGGGACATGCTTTTCTCTAGCTTTTGACCCAGATATAGCATTTGGTACCATCTATGTGATTGTCCAAGATTGAATTGACTTGACAACATAGGGTCTAGAGAAGGAAATAGAATTTGCATCGTTGATCAACTTATTGTTTTCTTCGCATGATACTGCTTTATGAGACATAGCTTTCAGGGATGTCATGGAGTGGTTGCCAAGGTAGTGATTAAACTTCCAACTGATAACTAATCAGTTGTCTCTTAACACTAAAAAGTTCTAAAGCTTTCTTCCTGGTGGCAACAATTGTAGTTGATGCGCATATAGGCAGTCAAGATCAAAGTCAGCCAAAAAGAGATCACAATAGAGATGGTTGATTTGGTCTGTCTGATTTCCATGCACATAATGATCAAGACTTGGATAGCCAGGTCACAAGAATAGTGCAACAATCCATTCTTGTTTGACTGATAACTTGTCCAATTTTAAGTGTTGTGTGCCCTTTGGATTCAACAGTGGATGACACAAGTTACTCACTAAACGACTGGTATTGTTACATGGGTAACAAATAGAGTCTCTTGTCTACCACCCCTTGTAGTCTGCTAAGGTTTATGTCAGTAACCTATTCTTCAAATGTTATCTTCTAAGCAACTTCAGAAGGAAGTCCTATTACATGAGTCTGATATAGATCCTTTGATTGAAGATAGGGAAAGATAACCAAGGATAACCTCATGAGAAGATGACGCAGTGGTGTAGTTTTCTATAATAGATCATGACTAGCAACCACGATACCAGCGCGTGCCGAGCAGCACAGTCTTGTGTGTGCACCCACAAGAGGCTCTCGGTTTCGTCACGGCACCGTTAGTCATTAATCACGATGCTATTACCGATCTTACAACCAACATGAAATCTCACATGACATAGGTAGGTCTTGCGTGGACAAGAATCATGTGCAAAACAAAATTAAGCAAGCAAAGATGATAGCAAGATTTGGAGGTAACAACTAGAAGGTTAAAGGATGAGAACACGACACAAGACATAAATGGATATGCCTTATGCCCATCAAGGCCAATACCCAACAATTAATTTATGAGATGCGGTCATGTTGGGTAGGAACATGAGATCAAAGCTGATAAGCATCCCAAGACTTGGGGAGGTTGGAGATGAATTAAGAAAACTCCAAAGGTAAAACCATTACGTTGATGAGAGATTGGGTTGATAAGGAGCTACATGATTTTTAAGCAAAAGATTCAGGGATCAGGCAGTAAGAGATTGCATTACACAAGCTAAGCTTTGGGAGAGGCAACCGGGAGGTCCAACATGGATTTGGTATGGTCTCCATAATTGGCAAGGAACAACTATAGTCAAAAGCTTTCTGTAGCGAGAACTTATCCTAGCTAGTTGGCTAGACAAGGATATTTGCAAACGGGTGTAGGACAACCATGGTATTTGCAAGCATTTGAGGGTCTGGACATGGGTAGGCATGGGTGCTCCAACATTCAAAAACTAACAGTCAAGGCTATAAGCTCAGCTCCTAAGAAAGGGAACCTAATTGGATACAACCAACACACTACATAACTTGAGCGTCATTCTAAGATAAAGCTATTTAACACTCGTGATCCTCGAGGACAAAACAAGAAACAACCAAGGCACGATCTAGATAACCAACATCCACATAACATAACAGTTTTAAGCCAGTACTTGAGAAAACTCAAACAATCACGCTTAAACAACCACTACTAAGCACAAGGCTTACATATAACAAGCATTTATCTACATCAATACAACACATTTATCCCACATACAAGGACTATGATACAAGATATGCTACACAGCAAGTGTACATGGCTCAGTCTTTTAGGGAGAAGATGATTTTGAGATTGATAGTGAAAGGGCTCCAAAAAGATTTTTGGCATGGCTGCATGATGATGCAAATAGACATACCACAAGAAACAGTTTAGCATTTAGGAAAACTCAGCGGAGAAAGGTTATCAAACCTATAGAGCTAATTCCAAACTTAACAAGGTTGAAAAGAATATCAGTCAGCTCTGCCTAAACTTGGATAGAGAACTTGATATGAATTTTAGAAAAGGGTAACTAAAGTTCTATTGGTCGAACAAACATGATCTTTAATGTTATGGAAAACTTATCAAGTTATCTATAATTTTCTTATTAACATCTTAAGGTGCTTCTACAGCTAACAAGCACAAACAATACAAGACATATCTATTCAGATTTTTGACAGATTCTGCTATTCTACTTCACGGAATCATAACAGAAGATTTAGACCACCAAAAGTAGTGATCTAAGACATTTTGGAAACCTTAACAAAAGTACTACACTTCTTCTATTAACTCCAAGACATGATTCTATATGCACACTAGTCAAGCAAACTCAACATTCAGATCTGTTCAGAACACGACCAGGATCTGTCAACAAACTTCAAAAGTTCATAACTCCTAAACCATCAGGCCTATAGTCATGAAATTTTTAGGATAGACTAGATATTGAGGTTGGCTACAACTTTGGTATTCACTATAGTTATAGAAAACACCATTATTGTCATGAAAACACCACTAGAATACAAACTGCTCTAGCAGCCAAAATTCAACACACATATCAAGCAATGTTTTCCCTTGTTCTATTAACAAGAGAGCACACATGTGTAACTCTAGTAGCTACAAACATTATTATTTTGACAAATAATAATTTAGTTTGGTGACAAGGAGGGATTAACATAAGAATCGCAATCTGTCTATTGGTGCAATTGGATTGTCCCTGGGATACATTCTCAATATGTGCAAAATATTATTTTTGATATTTTTGCCTTTCCTAGAACATTTCTGTACAGCTGATAGCAAATGATTAAGAACTATTTGAAGATGATGTTTTCTGGGAAACTTGTCTACAACAAACTTGTAGCCAACTTACTGATCTACTTCGTGTCCAAATTTCATGACATTTGGTTGAGTAGTTAAATCAAAATAAAGTGACACCAAGGAGTATGCAAGGCTGATCTTTGTGGACTGGTTTAACTCAACTTTTTGCATAAAAGCCTTTGTTGTAAATAACTCATTTATCAAATTTCAGCAGCAGGTTCATTACTTAACAGCTATCCACTAGATTAGCACCTAGTCTAAGCATACACTTGGTTGATTAAGCATTCCAATAATAACCATATCCAGATTTTCACATAGCTACCATCATTCTCATCATAACCATTAAGTTCATTCAGTGAATTCTACGTTGCCGCTGCCCAAGTCAAGTTCTCACTATCCGAGAGAGACGGCGATTCGAATCGATTCCTATCCAGCTGGAGGGGTATTCCTAACACTCACCCAAGCATACTTCATGACGGCAGCTCGGATCACCTTTAGCACAACTCCTGACCAAGTCGCGGGTCTTATTATTGGAATGCTTAATCAACCAAGTGTATGCTTAGACTAGGTGCTAATCTAGTGGATAGCTCTTAAGTAATGAACCTGCTGCTGAAATTTGATAAATGAGTTATTTACAACAAAAGCTTTTATGCAAAAAGTTGAGTTAAACCAGTCCACAAAGATCAGCCTTGCATACTCCATGGTGTCACTTTATTTTGATTTATGACAAAGAGAGCCGGACAACCCCATGGAGAAGAACTAGGCCGAATAAGACCCTTCTCTAGGAGTTCTTGCAATTGCTTTTTCAACTCTGCCAATTCAATGGGTGGCATTCGGTATGGCCTTCTAGAGGTTTTGTTTTGTTTGGTTAGCCATATGGTGTTTGTTTGTGCTGAATTTTGGTTAATCATGAGAAGACTATTGGATCTATATACACACTAACAATTCATGCATAATGAAGCTAGTTTGCACGGTGTGAACTAAACCAAGATAAACCTTAGGATGACCTATAAAGACTCCTTTCACCCTTGGACACCTAGCTGTTCCCCTATCACATCAACCGATAGATGAGCAGAATTTCATAAGGATTCCAGAAAGTCTACATTTGCTAATTTCTGATTTTTCTATGATTTTATATGGATTTTCAAAGTTCCAGCATTTCTCCAAAACAAACAGGTCCTCCGAGTACTATTCATCTGAGTCTATGACAGTGCAGAAAACGCCCTGGATTTAGTCGAATTCAAACCCGAAGTCCCTGGTCGCGAGGAAAACAGGGGACCTCGCCGGAGGTTCCTGTTCCGGCCGGCTGAGGCCTCGTCGGCGGTGATGGAGGAGTGGGGAAACATCAGGGCACTGAGCCGCACCCGTAGTTGGCCACGGCATGGCCAAAGGTGGCCCGTGGCTTCCTGGCCACGTACACAGGTCGACGGCGACGGCGGCGGTCAATGGTGGTAGCACTCCGGCGGTCTTCCACCTCGGCCGAGGAGCGCCGGTTGTAGAGGAGGAAGAGGCGGAGGCTGTGGTGGTGCTAGCTGAGTGTGGGAGCGCTTGGGTGAGCAAGAACTGCGGCGGCCATGGAGCTCCGAGAGCTCAGCCATGGCCATGGCCGGCATGGTCATGTCCTCGCGGTGGAGAGCGAAGGAAGGCACGAGGAAGTGGATGGGGATGTCCGCCAGCGACCTGGCTGTCCAAAACACGACGAGGAGAGGGCAGGGGCGCGTGGCATGGAAGTGGGACGTGCTGCCCTTGCATGGTTTCCACGGCGGCATTTTATCGAACACGTGTCGTGCAACGACACGGCTGGAGTGGGACGCGTATTTGGGCCTTGTCTGGGCTGAATTTGGACATGGACCAAAAATGAAGTTTGCCAAGCTCGGCCGGCTCTACATTTCTGGTTTAAGGGTCATGGTCATTAGGGTTGTAGATTAGTAGATAATTTGATGCCAACCTTTGAGTGTCAATGAATTGATAGTGATTAGCAAAACTCAAAATTGATGACCAAAACGAAGTCAAACTGGGGTCATCTTTTGGCATGCTCTAGCCCACAATATGTACTCCAAATTTTATTTTGGGACCTAAGCAAGTTGTTTAGTAAAATTTGGAGAACGCGGAAAGCCAACGTGATGAACTGCAAACCTAGACTTAGAAACTCTAAGTGCTGGAAATTATAGCAGATTCAATCTTGTGACTATTATTTGACATGCATAGAAGATGATTCAGACTTAGTAACTTTAACAAATATTGTAGTATGCAAACTATACTACAACTTTTACAAAAGGACCTTGTACTGGTTCAGTATTATTTGGAAGATACAAGGCTCCCAACTAGGGTACCCGAAACTGAGCACCTCAGGACTTAGCCAAAATTTCTGGAGTTCCAAAACAGCACTGCATTGAATCTTGTAAGCTCAATTTGACTAGGTTAGGGACCAAACTAGCTCTTGACAATTCAACAAAGTTTGTTCTACAGAATCTAAACTACAACTTTCATTTAAGGTCAAACCTTAGAACTAGTACAGAAGTCAAACTTTCACTTTAGTCAATGCAGCAACTTGATAAAGCTCAAACTAAGGTTTTAGGCTAATTGAAGCATTTTCTAGGCACAAGCTCAACATGCACCCTTTATGACTTTTGTTGTAGAGTTCATCTAGAGTCATTTGGGCAAGGTTGCAAGGATTGGTTGATGACCTATGGTTCTATTCACTTAATGAGGTCATTCCAACAAGCATGTAACTTATCGTTTCATGTGACCTTTTGATTCCAAACTCCATGAAACTTTTTGAGTGCTCATTATAGGCAGTGATGGATGTGGGACACATGAGAGAGGTTTCATTAATGTCACCCAAGCATGCACTTTGAGAAGGGCCTATATGTAAGCAAGGGTGCATTATCCAAGTTTAAATTAGGGCTTACTTTCATGGATTAAGCTTGACATGATCATCACCACTTATCATGACATGTTTGAGCTCAAAACCTAAAGTCTAACTCGTGGCAAACACCTGGGGTGTTACAGATGCAGCGGGAAAGGCAAGAAGAATTAAGTAGGGAAGAGAGTTCTTCTAAGTCAGAGGATCGGTAGCAATCAAATCCCAAGGGAAAAAGATCTTCGGCAGATGTTAACATGGTGTTTATGTTGCCGATGGAGTTTCTTGCACCTTTCCGTGATGATGAAGGGGTAGATTTCCCTCACCAAGTAGCCCAGTTGGCTCTTGATCCAATCAAGGCTATCTTTGAAAAACCTTCTGATGATGAAAGGCGGCATCTTAAAGCTCTGTTTGTCAAATGCAGGGTTGATGGGCAGCCAATTTCCAAGATAATCATTGATGGAGGGGCTGCAATCAACATTATGCCGCATGCGGTATATTAGAAACTTGGCAAAGGAGATCAAGATTTGACCAAGACCGATATGATGTTGAAAAATTTGGAAGGGAATGTGTCTCCAGTTAAGGGGGCCATATGTGTTGAACTCACCATCGGCAGCAAGACTTTGCTGATGACTTTCTTTGTCATCAGTGGGAAAGGTGCATATAATTTTCTACTAGGAAGAGATTGAATTCATGTCAATTGCTGTATTCCTTCTACAATGCACCAGTGCCCTGTTAATTCTAAGTGGGTAGGTGACAAAATTGAGATTGTTCTAGGAGATTCTTCATATGTCATTGCATCAGCAGAGTCAGATACTTATGAGAGAACTAGATGTATTTCAGGAGAAATATGGGAGAAAGATTTTCTCAAAGTTGACGATTATGAAATTCCACCGATCCAAGCAGTCGGTTCTGATGAGGAATTTAAGTGGATAGGTTCGCCGATGATAGAAAATTAGGACAGGGGCTTACATCGGCTGATGATCTAGTAGAAGTAGATATAGGTAATGGTGATAGACCAAGGCCTACATTTATTAGTGCTAAGTTAGATTCTGAGTGTAAGCAACAATTAACTGATTTGTTAACGGAATATAAAGATTGCTTTGCTTGGGATTATACCGAGATGCCTGGTTTAGAACGATCAATTATTGAACATCGATGCCTATTATGCCTAGATTTCGGCCGCATCAGCAGCCAGCACGACGATGCAATCATAATATTCTTTCTAATATTAAGGCCGAAATAACCAAACTTATTGAAGCTAAGTTTATTCGGCAATGTCAGTATGCCGAATGGATTTCCAATGTTGTCCCTGTCTATAAAAAGAATGGAAAGCTTCGTGTTTGCATTGACTTTAGGAATCTCAATAAAGCTACGCGGATGGATGGTTATCCAATGTGAGTTGCTGATCTATTGGTTGATGCTGCAGCTGAACATCGGATTATTAGTTTTATGGATGGCAATGCAGGATACAATCAAATATTCTTGGCTGAAGAGGATATTCCCAAGACTGCATTTAGATGTCCTGGTCATGTTGGATTGTTCGAATGGATAGTTATGACTTTTGGTTTGAAAAATGCTGGTGCTACTTATCAGAGGGCTATGAATTTTATCTTCTACGAGTTCATCGACAAGTTGGTGGAGATCTATATTGATGATGTGGTGGTTAAGTCTGGGGATTTCATAAAGCATTTGGCCGATCTACGAAAGGTGTTGCAGTGTGTTGGGCATTCTTAACGTTATTACCAAAAGTATAATTAGTTTTCTAATTCTGATAATGGCGCCAAAAATGCCGAACCTATCCCTCATGCCACTTAAGCCAAGTTGTCATCGCCAGCATGACATGAGAGACATGGTATTGAAATATGCAATTGCTCTTCTGAATGAATAATAAATAAGATCTGTAAGCACACAGATTAATACCAATGTAGCATTTTAATCGGGAAGTATTTCAGGTATCGTTATTTATATTTTTACAATTGGGAAGGGATTGCTAATCATCATTGTTGATTATGGAATGGAATATGGAAGTGAGTATCCATCATTGCATGTATGATAGAGAGCATTTTTCTATCTCTTTCATACAGGGATAAATGTCACATAAAATATTGATAAAGTATGAATGGTGACAAAGATAATTAAGCTGATCATCATAACTAGCCACATATAATAATGATAAGCACCTCAAGAGATATTCTAGCAAGTCATTAGCATGGAATTAGGATGAACTACACGAATATTTCCAAAGTTATTCTTAACTATAAAGTCTAGCATATCATAGTTAGTGCAATTATACTTGGCAATCATTGCGAGACAGGACTACGCCCATGCATAGTGATATTATCAAGGAAGATGAGAAACATAGCAATCACTCCCGTGTAACAACGTTGCTCTACTTGCCTTATACACGGGAGGGGGACTATATAAGAATCAATGGAGCTATCACCACCACGAACTGGCATTTAGGGTACAATCGCAGATAAATACGGTATAGGCACCACACCTACACAATACTTATCATTTACCCACTGTACACATGGATAAATGCTATACGATCCTAAACATGTATATAATTCCAATCTAACTAAGCCAAGCATATAACTATGATAAACTAAGAACAATATAATTGCAAATATAAACAAGTAGACCAAAGTCATGATCAATATATTGAAGTAGAACAAAGTCATATTCATAATATTGAAGAACAATGATGAACAAATGAAGAACAGTAGAGGAATTACCAAGAATCCTCTTGACAGATCCGGAAACCAATCGAAGATTGACGTCTTCTAGTTCTAATTCTATGTAGCTATGCTAAACTAGAGATCTATTGATGTGGTGGCTCTAGGGCTTGATTAGGGACTTCTTCTCCCGAGATGGATGAATGAATTAGGGTTTCTCCGGTCCTCTCCTCTAGGGGCCAGGGGGTCTGCTTATATAGTCCCTCCAAATGAATATGGACCGTCGGATCAAACCGACCTTAATCGCACGGTTTTCCTCAATCCCTTAGGTCGGTGTAGCATGATCCGCGAGGCGGAGTTTGATTGGCTCTCAGGCCAGGGCGGGCGCCCAAGGGGGGAGGGTGGGCGCCCTGCCCCCTGGTTCGCTCGGCCTCCCGCTCGTTCCCGTGGCTTCTGGACTCTTCTAGATGTTGGATAATTGTGGTGCACATTAATATCTCTATGTAAACCCGACGTGTGGGCCTTTCCTCCATAATTCCTGATAACCCCCTGCAAAAATAGACAAACACCAAAACTCGTGGAATTCTGTCAGATAAAATCCTAAGTCTGGGTGTTGGTTGCATTTGGATCCTTTTCTTTGTTTATTTGTTGATTATATTTGATACTTAAAGACTGTCAACAAACTCCTCTAAGCTTACCTCTTGCTCGACCCTGAGAAAGGATAGACTCAGTTATGGATCAGAAGTTGTTGTAATGCCTTTAAAAGTTGACGGTACACATGCTTTCAAATGAGGTCTCATCTCTGAGTTAGAGTAAACCGTCAAGACTTAAAACTTACTTATTTTACCTTTCACCATGGGACTTGTAACCATTACTTCTGTCTTGAGCAGTTAAAAGATAGAACGGTCTAGTCAAGCGCCATGTCTCTTATTCTTGATCAGCTATAGCTCTGGAGTTTTTGCAGATTTTCGAATAAAACTCAAAGATTCCTTGTATGACTCTCTCAGATCTCTCTTTTGTGGTATTTCTGGATCCTTACCAAGGTAGTGATGGTATATGCCTTCTCTCAAAGTATGTAGTATTTGTGGTATGAAGCATAGTGACCTTGCCTTCTCTCTCACCCTACCTTAATAAGGGTTTTGATATCTGGAGCTCATAGGTGGGAGATAAAGTGTACATACTTACAAGACATTTATTGCGTAGTCAAACCATGGATCCAGAGAAATAGGTCAATAAGTCAAATCAAGATGTGCATGTGTGGCGAATGAATGGTGTATGGTGATGATGGTGATAACAATGGTGAAAGTCTAATTCTACTTGTGCTCTTTTGAGGGGATACAAACCTTTCTTGCTCTTTTGAAACTTTTTGAGGAGAATGAGATGCTCTTTCCTCTCAGGTGGGTATCTTGTACCCCCAATTCTACTGTCGGACACTGTTGGGTATTTTAAACATAAACAGAAAAATCTGCAAGCGCACGGATACCGATGTAGCTTTCACCAGGGAGTATTCCAGAGTATCGATTTTCCACAGGGAACGTGAGTGTACTAATTAAGATTCAAGATCGCCCAAGGATAACTATATTATTTTTGGTCGGAAGAGAGGAAGTTTCCTGAGAGTTCTCTAGTTGATCTAAGAATCAAGAATTACTTCAAAGATTATTTATTTTGGGACATCAGAACACTAACCACAAAAAGAGATGAGAAGGGGGCTAGGAAGCTCTGACTACGGTCCTACAAACAACGATCCGAACGAGGTGGAATACGTCGACCGTTAGGGCTGTCACTACCCTAGGGATACCACAACAATCTGCAGGATTGGGTGCAATTCCAGGTAATTGCAAGACTAAACACCACGTCTAATCTATCAATTACTACTCTAGCGTTTCAAAGACTATAGCACTTGATGCAAGCGGAAATCCAATAAATAACTTGAATGTAAATAAAAGTAATTAAAGAACTTGGGAATGATGAATTGAGGAACTTGTAGAACGAACCAGTTGCTGCAAAAGTACAATGTTGAGGAAGATCCGACAGATCCGGCTCCTCCTCCGCTCTCCTCTTCTCTCTCTCTATTTTCTAGATTACAACTAGAACTAACTAGAACTAGAACTAGATGAACCAGAACTAGAACTAGATGAACTAGAGGGATCCTCTCTACTTGGATGAATAATTGAAACCCTAGCTTTGATTCTGTAGAAGAGATATGTTCTCCAGGGGCCAGGGGGCCTGTTATATAGCCCTTCCAAATGAACATGGGCCGTCGGATCAAACCGACCTTAATCGCACGGTTTTCCTTGATCCTCAAAGGCGGTGGAGCACGATCCGTGAGACCTGCCCTGATTGGTCACCAGAGCAGGGCGGGCGCCCAAGGGGGAGCGCGGGCGCCAAGCCCCCGGGCCCGCTCGGCCTTCCGTTCATTCCCATGGCTTCTGGAGTCTTCTAGATGATAGAAAATTGGCGCACACGTTAATATCTCTATGTAAACCCAACGTGTGGGCCTTTCCTCCATGTTTCCTGATAACCCCCTGCAGAAATAGACAAACACCAAAACTCGTGGAATTTTGTCAGATGAAACCCTAATTTTGGATGTTGGTTGCATATAGGTCCTTTTCCATGATTAGTTGACGGTTAAATGTGAGCATTAAGGACCGTCAACAGACACTTGTCCATGTTTACCTCCCGTCTCACTTTTTCTTTTCTTTTGAGGTTTCGGGCACTTGCCCCTTTTTATTTCCTCGTATCCTTCGTCTTTTTTTTCTTTTTTTTAGAGCACTCATCTCCTGAAATAATATAGCAAGTGGTAGTAACCAAGATAACTTGAGCATTTATTTCACAGGGAAAAACATAAATAGGAGAATGTTTTTGGCTATTCTCTCCCGGATTAGGAGTAGAATACTTTTGGGTGGCTCTGGATATGGAAATAAGTGGATATATGTGGATGTGTACTTGCGGAGTAGAAGCAACATGTGTGAGTGAACGTGCAAGTGAATCTTGATTTAACCACATGACAAGCTCCTAAGGGTCTACACAGCTTGACCACACTCAATGCTTATAAGAAGTAAAAAGTAAATGTATGGCTCAAAGTCTAGCAAGCACGTATGTATAACTGTGGTAGGAATTTAAACTCTCATCATACAGGAACTCATCATGTGTTATTTTAAAGATTTTCAAAGATAAAATTCTACAAAATTCTAGCATCTCTAGGAACAGATAAACAGCAGCTGAACCTTCCCATATCATATCCGTTAACAACTTAGACTTTAGATCTAGTTCTCTTACCACAAGTTCAGGTTTAGAGCAAGCTTTAAATTATAACAGTTATGTCTAAACTTGATAGAGAACTTCAAATTTAAAAATTAGGTAGAGCAACTATTTATCATATCCATGCTAGAGTTTTATTATTAAGATTCAGTTTAGCATAGCCACTTTATTTATTTATTAAACACACTAAGCAAAAGATATATATATATATATAAGCACAAAATCTTTATTTGGGTTTTCATGATTATGTATCTTTTTATTTTAATATAGTATAAGTATATAGATTGAAATACTTAGCGGGATAAATGGACGTGGTCTCGCCCAAGCTGGTTTGTGACGTAATTTCTTCTGATGTAGCTAGCAGGTGGCAGAGTTGTTTTTGAATGTCGACAGCACCCTGACAGCGATTAGGATGTCCTCTGTCTGCTAGTCTTCTTGATCCTTGAATTCTATGGAGCTCAAATAGACAACAAAGCTTTGTGGAACTGATTAGGTGTTAGCATAAATATCTAGCCTTTATCATGTTGAGCATCCTTAATAATTGCTACTTTCTTTGGTAGGATCACAATTCTATTTTTATATTTTCATGTTTATAGAGCAGAAGAATATCTTTATTTTATTATATTTATATATTATTTTTATTATTATTATTATTATGCCACCACAGTTAATGTACTTATGGGTTTTATGCCACTTGTATACTCACATGGGGCTTACTAGTTTTAACATTTTTATTTTCTTTTTAGATAGTATGAACATAATTAACTAAGCAAACTATTTTAAATACTTGAAAGGAAAAGGATAACTACCAAGTTTACCTCTTGGCAAGACGTTCGGTGTTTTTAAGTCCTCCGAATGGGACTCTCTGTTTTCTCAGTCGTCCTGGGATTCGCTGGATGGCGTAGTCTGTGGTTCCGGCGGCGCCTCCTCTTCGTGTATAACTATCTTCTCTCTCCACACCTGACTCTGTGCTACGGTCTCCTTAGGACAATTCTGTTCAAGCTGTATGTCTTCAGACCTTACCCCTTCTCCTTCGTAGTTTGCCCATCCGTCCTTGATGATTTGCCTCCTCTGGTTGCGGTTGCGTCGTCTTCTTCTTGTCCTGACCTGCTTAGAGTCTTCAACTATATAGTTAGGGTTAGTAAAATAGTGGTGTACCTTCTCAGAGGGGAAGTGCATGTGGACTTCTCCAGTTCCAATGTAGATGATTGCTTTAATGGTGCTGAGGAACGGTCTCGCAAGGATGATGGGTGGATCGTATCTGTCTTCTCCCATGTTAATAACCTAAAAGTCTGTATGGACAAAATGATCATCTATTTTAATAGGGACATCCGTTACTATACCTTCAACCTTTCGGAATGTTTGATCTGCCATCTGGAGCTGAATGTATGTTGGTTTTAGGGGCATGGTTCCAAACAAGAGCTGATAGGTGACTACGGCGATTATGTTGACGCCCGACCCAATGTCGCAAAGCGTCTTGTAGAAATTGTATCCATTAATGGAGCACTAGATGCTTGGCATACCTGGGTCGTCCTTCTTGGTCAGAAACGGTGACTTAAGTCGATGATCTTGACTTCCTTGAACTGCAGTGACCAACTTAGCTGACTCGGTCCACACTTACTTATTCTTGTTCCTCCTGTTGGTCATCTTCCTTGGTTCATGTCGAGATTGCTCTGGAATTCGTGCATTCTTGTTCTTGAAGTAAAACGTCTCCTTCCTTCCCTTGATGTAGAAACTGATCTTGGCCGCACTAGCGTAGATGACAGCTGCCGAGGTGTTCAGGAATGGCCTCCCTAAGATGACGGGTGCGCTCTCATCATTACCGGTCTCTATCACCACGAAGTCTGCTGGGGCGTTCAAGGTACCAACTCGGATGCAAAGGTTCTTTAATATTCCCTTTGGGAAACTTAACGTCCGATCTGCAAGCTCCAAACACATGGTTGTTTCTAGTAAAGGATATGTAAGGAATTTTTCATAGAGTACCCTGGGGATAATGTTCACACTAGAGCCAAAGTCGCAGAGTGCTTCTAAGAAGTCCACCATGCCAATGGAGATCGGGATGACGGGGCATCCTGGATCGCCTCTCTTGACCGACAGAAGGTCAGTAGTAACTTCCGCAACGGGGTCACTCCAGTAGTTATCTGTATCAAACATGTCTACAAGATTTGCAGATTCTAATCCTTCCGGTTGTGATGGTATACCGGGGTTAGTAGCAGGAATAGCAGCAGCTATTTGATTTAACTGAGATTCAATCATTTTATTAAAGCTAATTTGATTCTCGATGGCAGTAGAGAGGTTATCCATTCTATTATTTATATTTTCCAACATTTTATCATTAGATGACAATTTCTTAGATGGGTTATCCATTAGCTTTCCTTGATTAGACACTAACTCTCTCAGAGGTGGAAAATTATTATTATTATTATAAGAATTGTTACCTTAATAATTACCTGAGTAGTTAGGCCTCTGTTGATTCCAACCTTGATTTTGTTGAGGACGGTTGTAGTAGTAGTAGTAGTTGTTGTTGATGATGTAGTTCACGTCCTCAAGCATCTCAGGGCAGTGATTGCCTGAGTGTCCAGTATCTCCACACTCCTCACAAGTCATGTGAGAGTTGTAAACGTGCATGACTTCCTTCTTATCTCTAGCTTTATCATCGAGCTTCTTCATGAGGAGGTCTAGCTTGGAAGACAGCATGGCTACCTCCTTGAGCTGGTGCATACCTCCACTTCTCTTGCGTGTCTAGGTCCTTTCTTCATTACAACCTTGGTTGGATGCCATCTTCTCCACAAGAGCTGTGGCTTGTGGTATGGTGAGTGATAGGAATGCTCCTCCAACTGCAGCATCCATGGTCTCGCGGGCACTACTGCCGAGCCAATGATAAAACATCTGCATCAGTAGCCAGCTCCCCATTCCATGATGGGGACATTCTAGGATGTAGTCTTAGAAGTGCTCCCATGCTTCTGGAACAGATTCATCATGTTGTTGCTGAAAACTTGTAATTTTCCCACGTAGAGCATTGGTCTTGCCCATGGGAAAGAACTTAGCAAGAAAGTTCATGGAGCAGAGTGCCCACGTAGTATTCTTCTCCTTTGTAGCGTAGAACCACTGCTTCGCTCTCCCCAACAGTGAGAATGGGAAGAGGCGAAGTAGTATAGCATCTCTGGGGATTTATCATAGTTAGTGCAATTATACTTGGCAATCATTGCAAGACAAGACTACGCCCATGCATAGTGATATTATCAAGGAAGATGAGAAACATAGCAATCACTAACCTCTAATAATGTTGCTCTGCCTGCCCTATACATGGGAGGGGGACTATATAAGAATCAATGGAGCTGTCACCACCACGAACTACCCCGCGATCCGGCATATAGGGTACAATCACACATAAATATGGTACAGGCATCACGCCTACAAAATACTTATCATTTACCCACTGTACACATGGATAAACGCTATATGATCCTAAACATGTATATAATTCCAATCTAACTAAGCCAAGCATATAACTATGAGAAACTAAGAACAATATAATTGCAAATATAAACAAGTAGAGCAAAGTCATAATCAATATATTGAAGTAGAACAAAGTCATATTCATAATATTGAAGAACAATGATGAACAAAAGAAGAACAGTAGAGGAATTACCAAGAACCCTCTTGACAGATCCAGAAACCAATCGAAGATTGACTCCTTCTAGTTCTAATCCTATGTAGCTATGCTAAACTAGAGATCTATTGATGTGGTGGCTCTAGGGCTTGATCAGGGACTTCTTCTCCCGAGATGGATGAATGAATTAGGGTTTCTCCGGTCCTCTCCTCCTGGAGCCAGGGGGTCTGTTTATATAGTCCCTCCAAATGAATATGGACCGTTGGATGAAATCGACCTTAATCGCATGGTTTTCCTCAATCCCTTAGGTCGGTGGAGCTTGATCCGCGAGACAGAGTTTGATTGGCTCTCGGGCCAGGGCGGGCGTCCAAGGGAGGAGGGCGGGCGCCCTGCCCCTAGGTCCGCTTGGCCTCCCATTCGTTCCCGTGGCTTCTGGACTCTTCTAGATGTTGGATAATTGCGGTGCACGTTAATATCTCTATGTAAACCCGACGTGTGGGCCTTTCCTCCATAATTCTCGATAACCCCTTGCAAAAATAGACAAACACCAAAACTTGTGGAATTCTATCAGATAAAATCCTAAGTTTGGGTGTTGGTTGCATTTGGATCCTTTTCTTTGTTTATTTGTTGATTATATTTGATACTTAAGGACCATCAACAGAGTGCACAAGGAAGCATGGTTTAAAAATGAACCCTAATAAATGTGCATTTGGTGTATTGGCCGTATAGTTTCTTGGTTTCATGGTGCATCAAAGAGGAATTAAAATTAGTAGGAGATCTATTGATGCCATCAACAAAATAGTTGCTCCCACCAATAAAACTGAACTTCAATCATTGATCGGCAATAATAATTTTATCAGACGATTTATATCTAATCTATCAGGTAAGATTTGTGTTTTTAGCCCTTTGCTTAAGTTAAAAGCCGATCAAGAATTTGTGTGGGGGAAGGAGCAACAATTAGCCTTGGATGAAATCAAGAATTATTTGGCAAATCCTCCAGTTTAGGTTCGACCTCAACAAGGAAAGCCTTTCAAATTGTATTTGTCTACTGATGATATGGTCATCGGTTCAGCTCTCATTCAAGAATTTGAAGGAAAGGAGCGTGTAATTTACTATCTAAGCAGAAGATTGGTGGATGCTGAGACAAGGTATTCGGCCATTGAAAACTTATGCTTATGCTTATACTTTTCTTGTGTCAAATTGAGACATTACTTGCTGTCGGCCGAATGCACTGTTGTATGCAAAGATGATGTAGTTTGGTACATGTTATCAATGCCAATTATGAGTGGTAGAATCGGCAAGTGGATATTAGCATTGTTGGAATTTGATCTTCGCTACGAATCGGCTAAAGCTGTTAAAAAACAGATTATGGCCGATTTTGTAACTCAGCATTGTGGTATGGTGGATGCTTTGGAAATTGTTCCTTGGACGCTATTCTTTCATGGATCTACATGTGATCGGGGGGCAGGAATCGGTATAGTTCTAATTTCTCCTCAGGGAAAGAAATATGAGTTTTCTTTACCGATTGTTGCCACCTTGAAAAATAATCAAGCTGAGTACCAAGCTTTAATCAAAGGATTAGAATTATTAAAAGAGGTTCATGCTGATGCTGTTGAAATTTTCAGTGATTCTATGCACGTTATAAAGCAATTGGCTGGAAGTTATCAATGCTGAAGTGAGGTTTTGATAGCCTATTATGAAATATGTGTACAACTGTTAAGGGAATTCTAGGGTTTCCGACTAGAGCATATTCCTCGGTTACATAATGAAGAAGCCAAACAATTGGCTCAGCATGCCTCGGGATATCAACCAGTCTTGGACATATTATTGGCAGTCAGTACTGATGATTGGAGGAAGGAAATTATTGATTTTTTAAAAGATCCATCCAAGAAGGTTGAGAGGCGTGTCCGGCTTCAAGCTATAAAGTATGTACTCCTTGACAAAGAATTGTATTATCGTACGATAGATGGAGTTTTGCTTAAATGCTTAGGTGATGATGAGTCCAAAAGCTTGATGGGTTAAATTCATGAAGGAGTATGTGGAGCACACCAATCCGCTTTAAGATGAAATGGATAATTAGAAAGAATGGATATTATTGGCTGACTATACTTGAGGATTGTTTCAAGTATTTCAAAGGATGTCAAAGGTGTCAAAGTTTTGGCAATATTCAAAGAGCACCTGCAATGGCTATGAATCCTATTATTAAACCTTGGCCGTTCCGGGGTTGGGCTATTGATCTCATCGGTCAGATTTATCCATCATCAAGCAAAGGGCATAAGTTTATCTTAGTTGCCACTGATTATTTCACAAAGTAGGTTGAGGCTATTCCTTTGAAGAAAGTAACATCGGCCAACATGATTGATTTTGTAAAAGAGCACATTGTTTACTGATTTGGTATTCCCCAAACAATTACTACCGATCAGGGTACTATGTTTACATCAGGGGAGTCTGATGAGTTTGCAATTAGTATGGTGATTAAGGTGTTTAATTCTTCTCCTTATTATGCTCAAGCTAATGGGCTGGCCGAAGCTTCTAACAAAGGAATTATTAAGCTCATTAAGCGGAAATTGAGGAAAATCCTAGGAGATGGCATACATTTTTAAATGAAGCTTTGTGGTCGTATCGAATGGCATGTCATGGTTCAACCAAAGTGTCACCATATCAATTGGTATATGGACATGATGCGGTATTGCCATGGGAAATTAAAACTGGTTCTAGGCGGATCTTTTCTCAAGATCAACAAACTACCGACGACTATGCTACTTTGATGAAAGATGAGCTGGATGATTTAGCAGGGCATCAGTTAAGAGCTTTAATTAGCATAGAAGAAAATAAAAAGAGAGTTGCTAAATGGTATGATAAGAAAGTAAAGGCCAAGGAGTTTGTCGATGGAGATTTGGTGTGGAAGCTGATTCAACTGATTGGGACTAAAAGTTCGAAGTTTGGAAAATGGTATCCTAATTGGGAGGGTCCTTATCAGATAAATCGATCTGCTCCTGGCAATGCTTATATTTTCGAAACTCTCGAAGGAGTTGAATTCCTTAGAGCTTTAAATGGAAAATATTTAAAGAAATACTACCCAAGTATCTGGATTGATGCATGAAAGTTAAAATGCCGATAACAGTCCTATTGGCTGGACGAAATGTTAAGTGTATCTGGAGCTATGCATGGAGTTTTAGTGCCAATAACAATCCTATCGGCTGGACCAAAAAGATTGAAGTTTGAAAACAGAATTAAACAAGTTGCCGATGAAAAATTCACAGATTCAGCAAAGCCTGGATGGTTGATATTATGCATAGACGAATCTGGTTGGCCTCTTCTATTTCTCGAGTCTCTTCATCGGCAAAGCCCTCCACTAGGTTCAGCTTCTTCTTAATGTGCAACGCCTTGCGGGCTTGGACATCTCTCTCTAACTGAAGAGTTTTGAGCGCATCGAGCAGCTGGCTTTCTTCTTGTTGAGCATGAGTCAGGGCCTCTTCCACTTGCTTGAGTTCAGCTAGCAGGGCTTCTCTTCTTGCCGATAGATCAGAGATCTTTTGTTTCAGCTCATCCCCTGAGGACTGTAGAATGCCTCTGTCCTCAGCTCTTGTGTCCTCTGCCTGAGAGGAGCTTGCTTCTTCGCCTTCATCGTCAGAGATGTCGATAGCAAAGGAGAATAAGCTATCTGGGGAGTCTTGCTCTTAGAAAAGGAAGAAGATAAGTTACTCAAGATTGAGTGTCGATAGTACGAAGTCTGGGAAATTGGATAACTTACTTGCTTCAAGGCAATTTCCTGTCTCTGACATGGAGATGCAGCTGGGACTATAGCTTGATCGGCTAGAGTTGCCGATGGAGTGACTTCAGCTGAAAAGTTACAAGGATGATTATAGATTATAGATAAGTTCATCAGTAATAATTCTGTAATCAGTACTTTACCTTGAAGAGGTATGCTGATTGTCTATTCTGGAGGGACGACCGATAATGTGCCCAGATCAACCGGATCAGCAATCTGTTTAGACACATCGGTTAGTGCTTCTTGTGGCTGGGGTACTGATTGAGGGGGAGAAGGTACTTCTTGTGTTTGGAGCTCCGATTGAGAAGGAGAGGATGCTATTTGGATCGGGGATACTGAACGAGGTGTTGTTGATGCAAAAGTAGATCTGCAAACACAAAGGGCTAATACCCGATTCAATGTTAAGGCGTGCCAGCCGATTTGACCTTACAACCGACAAAGGTGATAACTCGAATACTTTGGTCCCAACAACAGCGATATGCCCGGATGCCACGGCCAAGAGGTATTCATGCGGAACATGAGAACTCACCGAGGTTGACTCGATGAATTTCTAAGAACTCGTAAGTAAAAAGAAAATATGCAAGTTGACGAAGTCGTTGAAAAGTAGATGCTGGAATAGATGTAAAAACTTGTGTTTGATTGATTGTATATATCTTTCCTACATTGCTACTGGGTCTACATTTATATCCTGTCTTAAAGAGTTACAATCAGACACGACCAGGACTCTAATTCCAAATCAAACTTATTTCGTATACAAAACAGGCTCTAACAACTATGGAAAATACTAATCTATCCACCCTGGGCGATCGGCGCACCGTCATCATCTTTGTCAATAATTCCTACGCCTTCCCTTGCTATCATCAGCAAATCACCCTTCATCGGCATCGGCAACTATCAATATCGGCCCTCGGCATAGATCAATCATCATCCCTAGACTTGGTCAAATTTTGTTGTTTTATCATCGGCATCATAACCCATCGGTAACTCCTCCATCAACTAGCCATTACTCGTCTGTCTGTCGATCCATGTTTCATTAACTTCTCAGATACATGTCCAAAAATGGTGTCAACACATGCCCCCCAATTTCAGAGTATAAAATCATTAATGCTCCAAAATTCTCTCTAATAATGATGCCATTTTCACAATTATTTCCTTATGACAGCAATTAATTGCCAAATCCAAACAACCTTAGCCCATGTCTCTAGCATACACCTTGAATCCCTCGACTTCTCAAACCAAATCACCTAAACACCCATTCATCGGCAACATTTCTGTTAGAATAGACTAACGATGATCCGACCAGGAGATCCTGTACAATAAAATATCTCCCAAAATCATGACCGCTTGCTATCAAATCACCTACACAATCCCTTGATTACCGTGCGAACAGTTACCATATCCACCTGAACACCCTCTAGTTTCATGGATACGGCAAAGAGATAAGTTAGAAATGCCCCTACTCACTTTACCCTACAAATACTTCCTTCCTTGGTACTCTTTCTCCACCTTGTCATTCTGCATCCTCCAAACCCATCTCTCTAGCGGCGGCATTGTTGAAGAGCCCAAGAACTCCAGCAAGGATCTTTCCCAACGGTTCTTCAAGTCTCCGATCCTCTTCTTCTAGAAGAAATGGCCGTCAACTTCATCGTCATTGAGGTTAATCTAGTCCCATCTTTCTTCTCTTTGTCGTACTTTCTACCTTTTGCACAGCTACTTAGTATTTTCTTTCTTCTTCCTTTTCTCTATTCTTCCAATCTTGAAACCTTTAGGAATTAACCGAGAACATCGTCATTCCTACCGAGCAACCCCACCTTCAATGCCTCGGTCCGCTAGGTAATCCAGATCCTACCGATCTGATCAATGAGGAAACAAATAGGATCCCCTTTAGAGCCGAAAACTTTTCTTTGGATCTTTTGAAACATACCTTCCAGCCAAGTTCCACCAAGGGATGGTAGGATTGTGTCACAGAACCGACCAAATTATAAGAGTTCAAGTGCAGAAACGATCGTCAAACAATCAAGTTTCTAGACTTGAGCCCATATAATCCCGGTAGTCAATCGAAATCACGAAGGACTTCAAACCAACTCGCAACAAACCAAGATCGTAATAGTTCAACATAAACACAACGAATGTTACATAGTCATTCATTGCCGTCGAAGCGGCACCACATCGGAGTATTAAGTTATTACAACCCATGTTCGAAGTAGCGGAAGCAAAATAAGTACACACACTTGTTTAAAACTCAGTCACAAGCTTGTTACTGCCAGAGTCTAGGTCATCCTTCCAAAAGCATCATAGATGAGAAGATTAGAGAACCGTGCCCAACGGTTAGTCCTCATCCCCAGCGGGATGGAGACAGGTCTTGCAGAAACCGTCATAGAAGATATCATCTGCAACAGGTGGGAATAAACCCTGAGTACGAGGATGTACTCAGCTAGACTTACCCGTCTAGTAAAACACAAAAGACACCAAGGATCATGCAAAGCTAAATTTTAAGTGGAGCTGACTGACTCACCTTTTTGCCAAAAGCTTAACTTACAACTAAATCATTTTAAGAGCATCAATTTATTTATCAACAGCCTACCACTAGATTAGCACCTGTACTACAACACATCACTTGATTATTACAGACAATAGTAACCATATCAAAATTCATCATATGTTCTTCTTGCTATCATTGTTATCATGAACCAAGTTTATTAGTGAATGCTACGTTTGCCGCTGCTCTGTCAAGTTCTCACTAACCGGGAGAGACGGCGATTCGAATCGAATTCCTATCCAGCTGGAGGTTTACTCCTAGCACTCACCCAAGCATCCCCTGCCGGAGAGCCAACGGGTTACCTTTGGTACAACTCAGGAATCGCGGCTCCGATCAGCGCCGCACTCCCAGGGCTACCACTCTGCCAGGGAGGTCAGGAATTTTAACTCACCTGCCTTTGGGCTTACGCCAATGGTCCCCCGCACACCGCACTTCCTCCGGTAGTGCGCACTTTATACTTGCCGGTCTTCCGGCCTGAGTCATACTACTCGGCTTCGCGGTCGGAACGAGTTATCCGGCCAACTAAGTGTCAGGCATGCGTTCAACATGACAAGAGGACGTACAACGATCGGTCCTTAGCTGCCACAGACGGAGTTACTACACACTTGCAAAACTCCGCCCGGCTTAAGTCAATTTGATCAGGTTCCATCCACGATAGCACATATAGACCATCGTGATCCGACACAACCCTATATCGCGCGGATGACAGGATATCACCCGACTTCTACCGGTTAAAGCATAACTAAGCTGCTACTCGATCCTAACTCTACAACCAGGGAGGGTAAGTTATCTGGACAAGGATAGAGTAGGATGCAGCAACAGTTTCATCACAACTCCTATACGTAATGCATCAATAGATATAACGTATTAAGTAAACTTTCGAAAATAGAGGAGGCTTAAAATGCTCCGGGGCTTGCCTTTCACGAACGATGCCGGCTCGTGACTTGGGCACTCAACTTCTTCTTCGGGCTCCTCGAGTCCGGCTTGCTGGACCTCCACCTCCTGGCTGCCTTCCTGGCCTTCGGGATTCGCTTGGAGCTCGAAGGAAGCTGCCACGTCCGGTGCACCTATTGCATGCTCGATTAATGAGAAAATGCACATGCTACAGATGAATGCTTAACAACACAAGCAACTCACTGGACACTCATTTACGGAACAAGAGTTATACTAACTCACATGAATAAACAAGTTAACATAACCCAAAACCTATCATGGCACTAAAGCAGCAAGCAACATAAACAAGTATGCTCAGTAAATAAATCATAAGTATAGATAGACAGGTCCAACAAACATGAGTGAGGACATTCTGGAAAGCTTAGGAAATTGTCTACAACTCATCTTTAAACATGACAGCAAGATTCAAACATTAAATTAGTCATTTTAACAAAGTTCCAGATTCTGTTCCAGAAAAACAGAGAACCCCTATTTCTGGAACCCAACTTGGAACAGCTATAACTTTTAAACTACTTGGCCAAATGACCTCAAATTTAAACCACAGTTAGTTCAACAAGTTTGGAACAACTTTGTTTTATATAAGTTTCACAGAAAGTCAACTTATCATTAAGCAAAGTTAATTTATTCACTTGCTGTCCAAACAGCATTTAACCCTATAGTTAATTATTTAATGACATGATCAAAGCATAAACTAGGCCAACCATATGACTCATGAGCACAAACATAATACAAGGTCACCAGATCATCAGTTGAAAACCCCAAAACAATTACTTAACAAGGCATTTATTAATTAATTTTAGATAAGGCATATTTACAAGATATTAGTTAAAGTGCTCAGAAAAAATCTACAAAAATTACAGAGGCACAAGGATAACATCAGATCACCACCATAAAAATTTCAGGACCAATGCACATGCCAAATTAAAGATATGCATTTAACATGTATCAAGGCATTTATTTCATAAATTCATAAACATGACTTATATAATGTCAAACAACAGATTTCAGATTATTTACATCTTAGGAATACCATAAACAAGTTTACCACCAAAATAGAGCACCAGCATAAGCACCAATTATTTTATGTGATTTAATTAAAGAAACAAGCCATATTTCAAACACAAATTACATATCACCACTGCAGTGCTCCAAAAATCATGAAATATTTATCAGAGCACCCTAATGCCATGAAAAGACTACCATAAAATTTTCAAAGCAAACTAAGCAGTATGACCAGAGATATGCATTTATCCATAAATAACAAGATTAAATCCTTAATAAATAATTTCCCAGAAAACATGATTCATTTTATATTTTTATTAAATACTAGCCATCTCAAGAAACAACACAAAATTTGTTTCACAATTTTTGGATCTCAGAAACAGGAGATATGATTTTTGCAAGAAAGCCAAAAATCAGGATTTTGAATAAAAGAAAAGGAGGGAAAGAGAGAGTCGCTGACAGTGGGTCCCACCCGTCAGGCTCTTCTTCCTCACGGCCGAGGCGATCTTCGCCGGCGATTTCTCCGCGACGGCGAGGTCTCCGGCCAAACCCAGGGCATCAACGTGATCCCCAAACCCTAACGACTCGATTGACCCTACTTTTGCCACGGCGGAGCCACCGGAAGGAGCTCACCGTCGACAATGGCGGCTCGGCGGAGGTGCTCGGCGTTACGCCGGAGTCCTCAGGCCGGTAGAGCGTGACCTAAGGCCTTCTACAGCACCAGCAGACTCGGGCGAAGCTTCCTAGGTACGCAGCTTGACCTGGATCCCCGTGGAAAGCGCTGGCCACGAGAGCACCCAACTCCGGCGGAAGCACGGCGGCGCTGCGCACCGTGTCCGGCGACGGAGAACCCGGTAGAGCGTCCACCAGGTGGCGCAAAAGCTCGCTAAGGACCTAAGCTACCTCTAGGACCTAACCAAAGCCGATGAGAAGCCTCACAACGCTCGGCATTGAGTTCGCCGGAGAAGATGGTCACGGCGGACCGATTTGGGGGAAGAAAGAAATGTCGGCTCACCGGTGGGTTTCTCGGCGAGTTAGATGGTGGAGCTTGGAGAGCGGCTCACGGCGGAGCTTTGGGTGGAGTTTGGTGGACGGAAACGCAGAGAGGAGCGCACACGAGCTCGCCGGAGTGAGCTCGCGGCGGAGAGCTCGCTGCGGGCGAGGTTCAGGCGAGAGAGGGCGAGGCAGAGCGAAATGGACGCGTCCACGCGCTCGGGGCGACGCCGTGGTGGTCATGCACGCGACGAGAGCTGACAAGCGGGGCCAGGAACGGCGTACGGGCGCCAAATGGCGACGGAGCGCTGCCGGCGGTCGGCCACGTCGACGAGGTCCAAGTCGATTCAGACAGTGCATCGACCGACTGACAGAGCGACTTCACCGGTGATTATCTCCCAAACCAGAGCGAATTAGGAGATGGCGTAGTTGACAAACTTGGAGTACTAGACGAGATCTACAACTTTGTCAACTAGAGCAAAGGCCAGATCGGCCTGGATTGAAAGATATAGAGTTTCCAAAATCGATCACGCAAACTGCAAACCACCCGGGGACTTAGAAAATTTCTAAGTGTGGAAAACAGCCCCAAATCTGCCTTGTGGACCACTTTTGAGCTATTTGTGGTCATTTTCATGAGATGGCCATAAAACAACTTTTGTTCCTTATAAAATTTGCTACAACTTTGCTGTAGGAAGTTTTGACATGCAAACAATTTATGAAACTCTTTTTAAAAGCCTAAGCAAAAGAGGTTTCTAGGGCCTATTTGCATAAGTAAGACTTAAGTGATTATTTTGGAGAAGTGATCAACATGAACATTGTTCCCAAGATTAAGTCAAGCATAGATAAACTATTTACCAAGGCATTAAGCACAAACACAAGCATTGTTCACTCAAACATAAGCATAGGAAGCCTATTTAAGCAATTTAAAACACATTTTTACAAAGGATGACATGTCTCAAGATAGATGATGATCATGGATGCTTTGAATACATGATGATGCTCATGCTATGCACATGTTTGATGTAACCATAACACTGGGGTGTTACAGCCCTCCCCCCTTACAAAAATCTCGTCCCGAGATTTGAAAGCTTACTGATTTTCGAAGAAGGTTTTGTAAACTTCTTTTAAATAATCTCCGTCTCCCAAGTGGCATCTTCTTCCCCGTGGTTGCTCCACAACACCTTGTAGAGTTTAACCACACGATTACGCGTTTCCCGTTCCTTGCGATCAAGAATCGCTACGGGTTTCTCCTCATACACCAAGTCTGATTTTAACTTGATATCTCGAATTTCCACTCGTTCCTCCGGTACACGAAGGCACTTCTTCAATTGTGATACGTGGAAAACGGGGAAGATAGCTCGAAGCGCAACTGGGAGTTGAACTTTGTATGCCACATTCCCTTTCTTTTCGAGAATCCGATAAGGTCCCACATAGCGAGGCGCAAGCTTTCGCTTGACTCCAAACCTTTGTACACCCTTCATCGGAGACACCTTGATGTACACATGGTCACCAACTGAAAACTCAATCGGCTTCCTTCTCTTGTCAGCATAACTTTTCTGACGAGCTTGAGCAGCTTCCAGATGTTGCTGGATAACACGGACTTTCTGCTCCGCTTCGTTCACGAAATCGATGCCGTAGTATCTTCGCTCTCCAGCTTCTACCCAATTCAACGGGGTTCGACACTTTCGACCGTACAAGGCTTCAAATGGAGCCATTTTAATACTCTCCTGATAACTGTTGTTGTAGGAGAACTCAGCTAATGGCAACCACTTGACCCAAGAACCTTTTGACGAGAGAGCACATGCCCTCAACATATCTTCAAGGATCTAGTTAACTCGTTCAGTTTGACCTGCTGTTTGGGGATGATAAGCAGAACTGCGGACCAAGTGGGTACCAATCTGCTCATGAAGACATTCCCAAAAACGAGCAGTGAACTGTGGCCCACGATCAGATATGATTGTTCGAGGTACACCATACTGACGAACAATGTGCTCGAAATACAACTCCGCATACTGATGGGGACGATAATCAGTTCGGACTGGAATAAATCGAGCAACCTTGGTCAAACGATCCACAACCACCCAGATAGAGTCATAACCCTTGACAGAAGCTGGGAGTCCACTGATGAAATCCATACTGACTTCTTCCCATTTCCAACCAGGAATGGACAAGGGTTGAAGCAAACCAGCTTTCATGTGAACAGCCTTCACGCGACAACAATTGTCACAGCGAGCGACGAAAGCCGCTATCTCCTTTTTCATCTTTGTCCACCAAAACAAAGGTTTCAGATCCTGATACATCTTGCTACTACCAGGATGGATAGACATTTTGGATGAATGAGCTTCAGATAGGATCTGATTTCGCAGCTCGCGGTCTTTTGGGACCACAAGTCGATCCTTGAACCAAAGGATTCCGTTTTCATCAACTCGGAAATGCTTGGTTTCCTCTTCTTTCATCTTTCTCTTGATATGGTAGATGCCTACATCTGTCTGCTGCAATTCGATGACTCGATTGCGAATGGTACTTTCCAGAGAAATCTGGTTGAGCACAAGTGGATGCATAAGATGTGACAACAACGGATCTTCCACTTGAATTGAGTGACAGTGCGCTTTCCGACTCAAGGCATCCGCTACCACGTTGGCCTTGCCCGGATGATAGTGCACTTGGAGATTATAGTCTTTAATCAACTCAAGCCACCTTCGCTGCCGCATGTTCAGTTCAGGTTGAGTGAAGATATACTTGAGGCTCTTATGATCGGTGTAGATATTACACAGATTACCCAGCAAATAATGCCTCCAGATTTTCAAAGCATGAACAACTGCCGCCAATTCTAAGTCATGAGTGGGGTAATTGACCTCATGCTTTCGAAGTTGGCGCGAGGCATACGCGATAACTCGACCTTCCTGCATCAACACACAGCCTAAACCAATGCCTGATGCGTCACAAAAGACATCGAAAGGCTTCTCGATATCAGGTTGAGCTAGGACAGGAGCTGATGTCAACAGTGTCCTCAACTTGTGGAATGCCTCTTCACATTCAGGTGTCCACACAAACTTCTCATCTTTCTGAAGTAGACGAGTCATAGGCTTGGATATTTTGGAGAACTCCGTAATGAATCGACGGTAATACCCAGCCAGACCAAGAAAACTCCGAACCTCGTGTACCGAAGTTGGAACTTTCCAATCCAGCACCTCTTGCACCTTAGCCGGATCTACTGATATGCCTTCTTCAGATAAGACATGGCCCAAGAAAGGTACTTTCTTTAGCCAAAACTCGCATTTGCTAAACTTAGCATAAAGCTGATGTTCGCGCAAACGCGACAACACGACACGCAGATGCTCTGCATGCTCCTCTTCATTGCAAGAATATACCAAGATATCATCAATGAAGACCACTACAAACTTGTCCAATTCGGGCATGAACACCGAATTCATAAGATACATGAAATGAGCAGGTGCATTCGTAAGCCCGAAGGACATGACAAGGTACTCATACAACCCATACCTCGTCGAGAAAGCCGTCTTAGGTATATCTTCGGGACGAATCTTGATCTGATGGTACCCAGATCGCAAATCAATCTTGGAGAATACCTTAGCTTTAGACAACTGATCAAACAGGATGTCAATGCGAGGGAGAGGGTATTTGTTCTTGATAGTCACTGCATTTAGGGGACGATAGTCCACACACATGCGCAAAGACTGATCCTTCTTCTTCACAAAGATAGCCGGACAACCCCAAGGAGAAGAACTAGGACGAATAAGACCCTTCTGCAACAACTCATTTAGTTGGGTCTTAAGCTCAGCTAATTCATTGGGCGGCATCCTATAAGGTCTTCTAGAGATCGGAGCGGTGCCTGGAATCAATTCAATTTTAAACTCCACATCCCGATCCGGAGGAAGCCCGGGTAGATCATCAGGAAAAACATCCGGAAACTCACACACCACCGGAATATCCTGAATAGCCTTAGAGGTAACTGCATTCACAGTGCTACGGATTTGGATATCACGAGGGAGTTGCACTAGAAATGCCTCCTTGGTATCTGGGTCTTTCAACATCACTACGCGAGTGGTGGTGTCAATAAGAACTCCATTACCACTCATCCACTTCATCCCCAGAATTACATCTATGCCCACACCGGGTAAAACAACCAGATCAGCAAGAAACTGACGGCCTCCTATCTCCAGAGTTGCCCCTAAAACCACTTGATTGGTGGAAATATCATTTCCCGCAGCACTAATACAATAACTGCCCTTATCAAGTGTGATGGTCTTGATGCTATGCTTAGATATAAATTCAGAACTCACAAAGGAATGCGATGCTCCAGAATCAAAAAGCACGAGTGCATCATGTTGGTTGACCGGAAACTTACCAGCCGTGACTACCTCACCAGCAGGGATTGCCTCCACAGTTGTGTAATGAACACGCCCCTGACGGACGTTCCCCTGGTTGCCCTTCTTTGGCGGGTAAGGACAGTTGCTCTGCCAATGCCCGGTCTGATTGCAGTTCCAGCACGGACGGTTGGCAGGTGGAGTCTTGGCATAGTTGGGACCCGTGTTGCCCCTAGGAAGAGCAATAGAGTACCCCTTGCGAAAACCCGTCTTTGCCTGATTCTTCTTCATTGGAGGGCGGTATCGCTGGTTGGGGGTTGGAGCACGGAATGGTGGCTTAACTGCCACTGGAGCCTTGGACTGAGATGATCCTGCCCCGACCTCAAAAGCCCTCTTGCGAGTCTTGGTCGCAGTGTACACAGTGTTATAATTCTCTTGAGTAAGAGCATCACTGACAAACTCATTGAAAGTTGTACACCTAGTGCGGCCCATAGTCTTCAGCAATTTGGGACCCAAACCCCGCTTGAAACTAGCGATCTTTTTCGTCTCCGTGTTCACAAACTCAGGAGCATACCTAGACAAGTGATTGAAAGCATGCAAATACTCCTTCAGAGTCTTGTTGCCCTGAGTCAGCTGCATGAACTCGGTGTGTTTCATCTCCATAACACCCGGAGGAATGAAATGCCCTTTGAAAGCATCGCGGAAAAGATTCCAATCGAGCACGGTGTCGGCTGGAAGAGCTTCCCGATACTGGTTCCACCAGATGCCTGCCGGCCCTTGCAGTTGATGAGCTGCATACTCCGCCTTCAAACCTTCAGTCAAACGAAGTAGGCGAAACTTTTGTTCCACCGTATTCAGCCACTCTTCAGCTTGAAGGGGTTCCTCAGCTTCTCTGAAAGGTGGGGGCTTCGTATCCATGAAATCCTTGAAGCTACTATACTGGTTAGGAGCTGGCCCTTCTTGTGCATTACGGCCACCCTGATTTGCCATCCGAGTGATGGTCTCAGTGAGCATCCTCTGGTTTTCCACCATCATTTGCATCAGTTCAGCTGGGTTTGGTAGTGGAGGAGGAGGTGGTGGATTCATGTTTGCACGCTGTTCCGCACCCCGGGTGCCACGAGACATCTGTAAAGACACAGTCAGTGAGCATTGATGATGACAGGATTTGCCGTAGAAGAACTTATATTCATGCCTGAAAGTATTCGAGAGAATAGCTTTACAGAAAGGCACAACAATTCCATTCCACAAAACAACATCACCAATCCAACACATGACATAGATATCCGCAATACGCACCACAACGGAAAACATCGGCATAACATAACGATCATAAAGACTGCACATAAGGTCCATGAAGTTATTACACCCTTTCAGTACATGCCATGAGTCAAGGTCAAAGTTTCGGATTACAACATGGTTACAAAAGCACCATAACCGACTGGCATACAACCCAAAGATCCTGGCAACAACTACTCACTACTCCCTACACTCCAGGCTCGTCGTCCGAATCAGCGTCGAAGATCGCCTCTCCATCCTCGTCGCTAACCGGCTCAAGCTCCTCGTCCTCCACGTCCTCGTGTAAAGGTGGTGCAGCCGCTGCTGGTCCATCAACCTCCATACCATCATCATCGGCCACAATCACCTGAGGTCCCACCTCCGGATACACTGGTATAGGGCGAGGAATAGGGTGTAGCAAGTTGTTGAGACGGTGAATCTCCACAAGACCAGCCTCAATCTGACCCTGTAGATAGTTCTCCCGCTCAAGCGACTGAACTCGGTGCATCTCCCATGCTCGGCGCCTGTTCTCCGACACACGGAGTGCAGTATCCCTCTCACGGGTGAGCTGCACCAAGCGCTCCTGCAAGGTCTCCTTCTCTCGAGCTAACTGGCTCATCTGATCCTGCTTATGATCTCTCTCCCTGATGGCCTTCACCCACTGCTGTCTACGGTACTCCGCTATGTCCTCCCAGTCATTGCGGTCCTTCTGAGTTTGCTCCAGGAGTCTAGCTTGTTTGCGAAACTTGCGAGCACGCTTTTCAGCCTTCCGCTGCATCTCCTGAGCCCTGCGAACAGCCACCATCACCTGTGCATAGGTGCCCTCTCGCTGACTGATCAGCTTGAGTACAGCCATCATAGCACTCATAGCAGGACTAGAGCTCTCAGCTCTCTCTCCTCTACCTCGAACCAAAGCACAACCATCAGCCTGTTTCCACTCCGCGGCTGCTGGGTCAGCACTAGGAATGGAGGCCGCTGGTCCTCCTGTCAGCTCGTCACCACACCTCTGACAGATGTCGAGCAGGATAGCCTGGGCTGCAACCTGAGCTGCCTCCCAAGGAGTCTGCCCATCTGAGCTGCAATTCCAGCCTGTCCATGCAGGCTTGTCCCCATGTGGAGGGACAACTCCCTGCACAGCAAACCACTGGATCCCTCCTGCACTCTCCACCTCCCACCAAGAATACTGAGGTGGCTCAGTATACCCAACAGTCCGTAACACTCTCCAGAGCAGGGTAGGAGTACCAAACTCGTGCAAGAAAGTGTCACTGGGACGAGGTGAAGCGGGTGCGTCCATCTGTGGATAGGAATAGGAATGCCATGGGTAAAAGAGGATCAGTTGAAGCACATTTATTTATTTAAAAAGGGGCGAAATTGTAAGGGAAGAAACGGACAGAATGTATGTATGAATGCGACATGATGCATGCACGAACCGTACGTCCTCACAAACTTAGAAAATTAATATTCTAACGGATATACGGTGGCATACATTCGTCTCTCGATACGGTAACTATCGGTTTACACGTGCGCTGTTAGAGTACCTGCAGAAAACTTCATTTCAGCCCAACAGTCCCCAATATATCACTTAAGAAAGCAGTAAACTAAGTGCACATTGCTTGGACATGCCCAACATGCCCCAACAATGACACCACAACTACCCGAGAAATAAATACTCCCCAATTAAGTTTCTTTCGTGGCTCCATGGTTTCGACATGTAACCATTCCAGAAAACCACCGCGAACACTCCCCTAGACCGCCGTTTGGACGATCATGCTCTCACAGCTCACACTTACCTGAGCGTAGGTGCGACGTTGCATAATTTTAAATCTAGCGACATATGTGGCTAATTCACATATGAAGGCTACCTCCACCATTAGACCACAGGGTAGCATAGTGCGGTCATCACACATCCATACCTGAGTACTGCCGAAGATGCATAAATAACACCCCCCAAGTCAGTACTTAAATAGCCACCTAGAGTCCTTATATGGGCAAGGAGGATTCGACCACTGGCATAACTTAATTATTTGTTTTACACCATTTTATTTAAAAATTCTTTTGTTTTAAATACACAAACGCTGCATTTATAATGCTGAACCTGCTCCGATGCCAGCTGTCACAGAACCGACCAAATTATAAGAGTTCAAGTGCAGAAACGATCGTCAAACAATCAAGTTTCTAGACTTGAGCCCATATAATCCCGGTAGTCAATCGAAATCACGAAGGACTTCAAACCAACTCGCAACAAACCAAGATCGTAATAGTTCAACATAAACACAACGAATGTTACATAGTCATTCATTGCCGTCGAAGCGGCACCACATCGGAGTATTAAGTTATTACAACCCATGTTCGAAGTAGCGGAAGCAAAATAAGTACACACACTTGTTTAAAACTCAGTTCACAAGCTTGTTACTGCCAGAGTCTAGGTCATCCTTCCAAAAGCATCATAGATGAGAAGATTAGAGAACCGTGCCCAACGGTTAGTCCTCATCCCCAGCGGGATGGAGACAGGTCTTGCAGAAACCGTCATAGAAGATATCATCTGCAACAGGTGGGAATAAACCCTGAGTACGAGGATGTACTCAGCTAGACTTACCCGTCTAGTAAAACACAAAAGACACCAAGGATCATGCAAAGCTAAATTTTAAGTGGAGCTGACTGACTCACCTTTTTGCCAAAAGCTTAACTTACAACTAAATCATTTTAAGAGCATCAATTTATTTATCAACAGCCTACCACTAGATTAGCACCTGTACTACAACACATCACTTGATTATTACAGACAATAGTAACCATATCAAAATTCATCATATGTTCTTCTTGCTATCATTGTTATCATGAACCAAGTTTATTAGTGAATGCTACGTTTGCCGCTGCTCTGTCAAGTTCTCACTAACCGGGAGAGACGGCGATTCGAATCGAATTCCTATCCAGCTGGAGGTTTACTCCTAGCACTCACCCAAGCATCCCCTGCCGGAGAGCCAACGGGTTACCTTTGGTACAACTCAGGAATCGCGGCTCCGATCAGCGCCGCACTCCCAGGGCTACCACTCTGCCAGGGAGGTCAGGAATTTTAACTCACCTGCCTTTGGGCTTACGCCAATGGTCCCCCGCACACCGCACTTCCTCCGGTAGTGCGCACTTTATACTTGCCGGTCTTCCGGCCTGAGTCATACTACTCGGCTTCGCGGTCGGAACGAGTTATCCGGCCAACTAAGTGTCAGGCATGCGTTCAACATGACAAGAGGACGTACAACGATCGGTCCTTAGCTGCCACAGACGGAGTTACTACACACTTGCAAAACTCCGCCCGGCTTAAGTCAATTTAATCAGGTTCCATCCACGATAGCACATATAGACCATCGTGATCCGACACAACCCTATATCGCGCGGATGACAGGATATCACCCGACTTCTACCGGTTAAAGCATAACTAAGCTGCTACTCGATCCTAACTCTACAACCAGGGAGGGTAAGTTATCTGGACAAGGATAGAGTAGGATGCAGCAACAGTTTCATCACAACTCCTATACGTAATGCATCAATAGATATAACGTATTAAGTAAACTTTCGAAAATAGAGGAGGCTTAAAATGCTCCGGGGCTTGCCTTTCACGAACGATGCCGGCTCGTGACTTGGGCACTCAACTTCTTCTTCGGGCTCCTCGAGTCCGGCTTGCTGGACCTCCACCTCCTGGCTGCCTTCCTGGCCTTCGGGATTCGCTTGGAGCTCGAAGGAAGCTGCCACGTCCGGTGCACCTATTGCATGCTCGATTAATGAGAAAGTGCACATGCTACAGATGAATGCTTAACAACACAAGCAACTCACTGGACACTCATTTACGGAACAAGAGTTATACTAACTCACATGAATAAACAAGTTAACATAACCCAAAACCTATCATGGCACTAAAGCAGCAAGCAACATAAACAAGTATGCTCAGTAAATAAATCCTAAGTATAGATAGACAGGTCCAACAAACATGAGTGAGGACATTCTGGAAAGCTTAGGAAATTGTCTACAACTCATCTTTAAACATGACAGCAAGATTCAAACATTAAATTAGTCATTTTAACAAAGTTCCAGATTCTGTTCCAGAAAAACAGAGAACCCCTATTTCTGGAACCCAACTTGGAACAGCTATAACTTTTAAACTACTTGGCCAAATGACCTCAAATTTAAACCACAGTTAGTTCAACAAGTTTGGAACAACTTTGTTTTATATAAGTTTCACAGAAAGTCAACTTATCATTAAGCAAAGTTAATTTATTCACTTGCTGTCCAAACAGCATTTAACCCTATAGTTAATTATTTAATGACATGATCAAAGCATAAACTAGGCCAACCATATGACTCATGAGCACAAACATAATACAAGGTCACCAGATCATCAGTTGAAAACCCCAAAACAATTACTTAACAAGGCATTTATTAATTAATTTTAGATAAGGCATATTTACAAGATATTAGTTAAAGTGCTCAGAAAAAATCTACAAAAATTACAGAGGCACAAGGATAACATCAGATCACCACCATAAAAATTTCAGGACCAATGCACATGCCAAATTAAAGATATGCATTTAACATGTATCAAGGCATTTATTTCATAAATTCATAAACATGACTTATATAATGTCAAACAACAGATTTCAGATTATTTACATCTTAGGAATACCATAAACAAGTTTACCACCAAAATAGAGCACCAGCATAAGCACCAATTATTTTATGTGATTTAATTAAAGAAACAAGCCATATTTCAAACACAAATTACATATCACCACTGCAGTGCTCCAAAAATCATGAAATATTTATCAGAGCACCCTAATGCCATGCAAAGACTACCATAAAATTTTCAAAGCAAACTAAGCAGTATGACCAGAGATATGCATTTATCCATAAATAACAAGATTAAATCCTTAATAAATAATTTCCCAGAAAACATGATTCATTTTATATTTTTATTAAATACTAGCCATCTCAAGAAACAACACAAAATTTGTTTCACAATTTTTGGATCTCAGAAACAGGAGATATGATTTTTGCAAGAAAGCCAAAAATCAGGATTTTGAATAAAAGAAAAGGAGGGAAAGAGAGAGTCGCTGACAGTGGGTCCCACCCGTCAGGCTCTTCTTCCTCACGGCCGAGGCGATCTTCGCCGGCGATTTCTCCGCGACGGCGAGGTCTCCGGCCAAACCCAGGGCATCAACGTGATCCCCAAACCCTAACGACTCGATTGACCCTACTTTTGCCACGGCGGAGCCACCGGAAGGAGCTCACCGTCGACAATGGCGGCTCGGCGGAGGTGCTCGGCGTTACGCCGGAGTCCTCAGGCCGGTAGAGCGTGACCTAAGGCCTTCTACAGCACCAGCAGACTCGGGCGAAGCTTCCTAGGTACGCAGCTTGACCTGGATCCCCGTGGAAAGCGCTGGCCACGAGAGCACCCAACTCCGGCGGAAGCACGGCGGCGCTGCGCACCGTGTCCGGCGACGGAGAACCCGGTAGAGCGTCCACCAGGTGGCGCAAAAGCTCGCTAAGGACCTAAGCTACCTCTAGCACCTAACCAAAGCCGATGAGAAGCCTCACAGCGCTCGGCATTGAGTTCGCCGGAGGAGAGGGTCACGGCGGACCGATTTGGGGGAAGAAAGAAATGTCGGCTCACCGGTGGGTTTCTCGGCGAGTTAAAGGGTGGAGCTTGGAGAGCGGCTCACGGCGGAGCTTTGGGTGGAGTTTGGTGGACGGAAACGCAGAGAGGAGCGCACACGAGCTCGCCGGAGTGAGCTCGCGGCGGAGAGCTCGCTGCGGGCGAGGTTCAGGCGAGAGAGGGCGAGGCAGAGCGAAATGGACGCGTCCACGCGCTCGGGGCGACGCCGTGGTGGTCATGCACGCGACGAGAGCTGACAAGCGGGGCCAGGAACGGCGTACGGGCGCCAAATGGCGACGGAGCGCTGCCGGCGGTCGGCCACGTCGACGAGGTCCAAGTCGATTCAGACAGTGCATCGACCGACTGACAGAGCGACTTCACCGGTGATTATCTCCCAAACCAGAGCGAATTAGGAGATGGCGTAGTTGACAAACTTGGAGTACTAGACGAGATCTACAACTTTGTCAACTAGAGCAAAGGCCAGATCGGCCTGGATTGAAAGATATAGAGTTTCCAAAATCGATCACGCAAACTGCAAACCACCCGGGGACTTAGAAAATTTCTAAGTGTGGAAAACAGCCCCAAATCTGCCTTGTGGACCACTTTTGAGCTATTTGTGATCATTTTCATGAGATGGCCATAAAACAACTTTTGTTCCTTATAAAATTTGCTACAACTTTGCTGTAGGAAGTTTTGACATGCAAACAATTTATGAAACTCTTTTTAAAAGCCTAAGCAAAAGAGGTTTCTAGGGCCTATTTGCATAAGTAAGACTTAAGTGATTATTTTGGAGAAGTGATCAACATGAACATTGTTCCCAAGATTAAGTCAAGCATAGATAAACTATTTACCAAGGCATTAAGCACAAACACAAGCATTGTTCACTCAAACATAAGCATAGGAAGCCTATTTAAGCAATTTAAAACACATTTTTACAAAGGATGACATGTCTCAAGATAGATGATGATCATGGATGCTTTGAATACATGATGATGCTCATGCTATGCACATGTTTGATGTAACCATAACACTGGGGTGTTACAGATTGGTTCTTGAGAGTTAGTAACTCAAATGAAGTACACTGGGGCAAACACAAATTAGACCAGTGCATCAGGCTATCCATTGCCGATATGGATAGAAATGAGTCACTATTGATAGCTGCCACATATTTCTAGTGAGATACTCTCAATGTTTTCCTATTTAGCCACGGTCCTGCTTCCCCCACTCTTGTCGATGTGTTCATGCTCACTGGTTTAGATATTGCATCTGCCGATGATGGCCATCTGTACGACCGTAAGGCTGAACGCAAGGTAGAAACCCACAACATCGGCTGTTCGTCAGGATATATCCAGGAGTACCAGAGAACAGGACCAGTCAGCCAAAGGGAACATGCCATTTTCCTGAACATGTGGCTAGACAAATTTGTCTTCTATGGCCGATCGGTAGGACCAACCTCTGTCTACCTATCGGCAGCAGAAAGGTTAGCCGATGGTGGTCGATTCCCTCTTGGTCGATACCTACTAGGTTCTGCCTGCCACCTCCTCCACCAAGTGACTGAGAAGCTCCTGTTAGGTGAACCCATCGGCAACCTAGGAGGCCCCTGGTGGTTCATCAACATGTGGCTTAATGTTCATATACATAAACGCCTTCAGTTCGATTTCTTTGCACAGCGATTCCACAGAGATATTGTCGAAGTGATGCGACACGTTGTCCCGATCTTCACGACGTAGGATGAACACCGATAACTAGCTGAAGAACAGCCGGATAACTTGCTGCAAGCAGCGATAACTAGTGCAACCTGGCAAATAAAACTTGAAGCCAATCACCGTCTTTAACCGGCAACCAGAATCGAGGATTTGCCCAACCACACTCTCAAGGAACCAACCAACACAGCCTACAATCAATCAAGGAATACCTTGAAGGGAGTAGGAGCACCAACTGGGAGTAGATGAAGCCGCCGCCTATGTAATCCCATGAGAAAATCACAAGAGCAAAGGGGTAGAGATCACTCTCTGGATTTGTTAGCACGCACCTGAACAAAGAGGTTCTGTATTTCAATTATCAAAGTCTGAGATTACAATGAGTCTTAGGTGGTATTTATACTAGCAACAGCCCTGCTAGATAGGTATGAAAACGAAATAGAGTTTCTGAGGGAAGGCAATGTGAAAGGTCCCCTCGAAATGGATTCCTGAAGTGGCTTCGCGTGACTGTTGGCCTCCAGAGCAGTTTCCAATAAACTGACCATAACTTTTTATTGGAAAGTCCAAATGATGAACCGTTTCTTGGGTGTGAAACTAGACTCAAAGGGATTTCTAGCAATGTAAGCCAACCAGCACGAAACATGGTAGATTGGTACAGTTTAACTTGGCAAGTTGTACCAATATTCTGTCACGATAGACTGTTGACCTTCTGAGCAGTCTGTACTAATTCTGGTCTGCAGGCAATATGGGGTATCCAAACTGGTCGGCACTAGATTCATTGGAAAGTAGACTCGTCAAGCTTTCCAACAAGTGCTCATGGACCTTCATAGCTTTTGTGAGTAAAAAGTTATGAAGATTCTTTGCACTGGTCCGTTTTTGACTTCTACTGATCCGTTTTTGACTTCTTCTAGAACTTGCACTGGGCCGTTCTTCATGGTTCGATTCTTCCTTCTCTTCTTCTATATACCTGAGTACAATCAAGGTACAACACTTAGGTAGTATATAATTTTCATTAATGTTAAAATGAACCTCATAAAGTAGCGCGTGGACCTATTGTTGTAGCTTCTTTGCACGACTACGTGTAATCGGTCCATTGATGACTTGAGCTGGTGTCGGTGTAGGTGAAACTTGAGTGGGTGTAGCTTAACTAGGAGCTTGTGACATCTTGCTTAGTGGCATGGTCATATCATCCTCCCCCCTTGAAAAGGAGTCGTCCTCGACTCTAAAGTGTCTTCACTTGTGAATGGTGAGAGATCAGCAACATTGAAGGAGTTGCTCACACCATAACTTGCAGGAAGATCAATCTTGTATGCATTGTCATTGATCTTCTCAAGAACACGAAATGGACCATCTCCTCATGGCAGCAATTTTGATTTGCGCTGCTGAGGAAAACGATCCTTGCGCAAGTGTATCCACACCAAGTCCCCGGGTTCAAATAACACCTTCTTCCTATGTTTGTTCATACTTGCAGCCTTGCGTCCTGCCTTGAGTTCAATTGCTTCCTTAGTCTTCTCGTGTACCTTTTTGATGTGTGCAGCACGCTTGGAGGCTTCCATATTGGTTCTTTCCTGTAATAGAAGGGGCAACAAATCTATCGGAGCAATAGGTTTGAACCCATATACAATTTCAAAAGGACACATATTAGTGGTAGAGTGTACTGCCCTGTTATATGCAAACTCCACATGTGGCAAGCATTCCTCCCAAACCTTCAGGTTCTTTTTCACCATTGTTCGCAGCAACATTGACAATGTGCAATTCACCACTTTCTTATATTTCACAATGTATAGAAATGTTTCGATGAACTCAACCCATTTGACATGACGACAGTTTAGTTTTGCTTGTCCTTTCAAGTACTTCAAAGATTCATAGTCAGAGTGAATAACAAATTCTTTTGGCCATAAGTAGTTCTGCCATGTTTCAAGCACACACACCAAAGCTTACAATTCTTTGTCATACACAAAATAATTCAATTGAGCACCTCCTAGTTTCTCACTAAAATATGCTATAGGTTTTCCTTGTTGCATTAAAACACATCCTATCCCAATTCCACTAGCATCACATTCTATTTCAAAAGTTTTAGTGAAATCAGGAAGAACAAGTACATGTGCTTCAGTCAAACGTTTCTTTAATTCTTGAAATGCATTTTGTTGTGATTTTTCCCATTTAAAGTCAACACCTTTCTTTGTCAATTCATTGAAAGGAGCAGCGATGATACTGAAATCTCTCACAAACCTCCTATAAAAACCAGCAAGGCCATGAAAACTTCTTACTTGACTTACATTCGTTGGAGTTGGCCAATCTTTGATGGCTTTCTCCTTGCTTTCATCCACTTCTATGCCTTTTCCTGAAACAACAAAGCCAAGAAACACAACATGGTCTGTGCAAAAACTGCACTTGTCAAGATCAGCAAATAATTTATCCTTTCTAAGCACTTCCAAGACTTGCCAAATATGATTCACATGTTCCTCAGAAGACTTGCTGTAAATTAAGATATTATCGAAGTAGACAACAACAAATTTTCCAATGAAAGCTCTCAAGACAAGGTTCATTAATCTCATGAAAGTACTAGGAGCATTAGTCAAACCAAAAGGCATAACTAACCATTCATACAGCCCAAATATTGTTTTAAATGCAGTTTTCCATTTATCCCCTGTTTTCATTCTTATCTGATGGTATCCACTTCTCAAATCAATTTTAGTGAATATGGTGGAACCACTTAATTCATCAAGCGTGTCATCTAAACGTGGGATAGGGTGGTGATAGCGAACAGTGATGCTATTTATAGCTCTACAATCAACACACATTCTCCAAGAACCATTTTTCTTAGGTACTAAAATTGGAGGAACAGCACAAGGACTTAAACTTTCACGAACAAAACCTTTATCAAGAAGTTCTTGCACTTGCTTTTGTATCTCCTTTGTTTCTTCTGAATTGGTTCGGTATGGTGGTCGATTAGGTAGTGCAGCCCCTGAAATGAGATCAATTTGATGCTCAATCCCACGAATTGGAGGTAGTCCCGCCGGTGTTTCTTCTGGAAAGACATCTCCATAGTCCTGCAAAAGATGAGACACAACACTAGGAAGAGAGGTCATGTCGTTAGCTGAAATTAAAATGTCTTTGTACACAAGTACAAAGAGTACTTGTTCGGGGTTGTTCCTCACTTCTCTCATTTCAGATTTTGTGGCTAGCATGACTAAATTCTCTATCTCTCCTTTCTTTTTCTCCCTCAAATTTGGCTTGTGGCACTCACTCACCGAATTGTGGATGGCACTCAATTTCTTTTGCTCTCCTTCCTCTCTACTTACTGGAACAATTTCAGATTTCTTTTGTAAATGTTCAGCCATGATTTGTTAGGGTGTCATAGGCTTGAGAACAAACTTCTTCCCCGTTAGATTGATAGTAAACTAATTTGTTCTCCCACAATGTTGGCTATATCGATCATATTGCCATGGTCTTCCAAGCAGCAAGTGACACACCGACATAGGTGCCACATCACACTCCACTGTGTCAACATATTCACCAATCTTGAATGGAACTTTCACTTTATATCCAATCTTGATATCTTCCGAATCAATCAACCACTGTACATTATATGGATGAGGGTGTCGTAGCAGCTTCAAGCCAAGTTTATCACCCATCTCACGACTAGCAAGATTATGGCAGCTCCCTCCATCAATAATCACCTTCAACTCTTTATCATGCACCTTTGCTCTAGTTTGAAATAATTTGTGTTGCTGCCCATTTTCAGCTTCATTTGCCCGAACACTCAAGATTTGAGTCATCTCAAGAGCAGCTCCTTGCTCAAACTCACAACAAGTAAGATCCTCGTCTCCATGGGCTTCCTCCTCAATTCCCTCTTCACTAGCTGATTCATACTTTCCATCATCATTCACAATGATCACCTGAGTATTGGTGCAATCCTTACTTATATGCCCATGGCCTCCACACTTGAAGCTCTGAATTTCACTACTCCTGGAAGTAGAACCCACTGAAGTAGTGGTTGATGTTGCTGGTTTTAAACTTGGGACAGCAGTGTTCTTTGCACGAAAAGTACCCTGAAAATTAGATCGTGAGCCTCTACTTGAGTCTTTCACCATAGATGGTTCAACAACAAACTTTGTGTTTGATTTGCTTCCTCCACAGAAATTCCTCGTGGATGGTTCAGCAGCAAATTTTGGCATGGTAAATTTCAGTTTGCCAAATCTTTCTTCATGGTTGCCTCTTCTATGACATCGACGACCAAAACTGAGTTGGAAGCGGTTGTCATTAGCCTCATCTTCAGATTCGTCATCATTTCTTCCACTATGTCTTCTTCCTTTACCATGTGCAGCCCTCTGGTTCCTCCAACCTCCTCTTCATCCATCACTATCTTCTCTATCTCCACTATGGTTGCTTGCACCATCATGAGGTGGACGATGCCTTCTGATTTCAGTCATAAGATTCTGAAGATCTTGTGTCAACCTCTCTTGCTTTTCTTCCATGCTTTGTCGGAGTTTAATAAATTGTGCTATGGTAACACGATCTTTGATGTCCACTCGACCCATCTTCCTGTAAGGTTAGCTGAAAACAAATAATTTATATTTGTGGAATATGAAAATTTGGTGGCTCTCACAACTCACCTCTCTAACCACCAAAGCTCTTATGAATTCCTCTGCTGCAGATTACAAGGAAAACAAATGTGTGGTGGCAACTGAAAGTGATGGCGAGGCGAATACAAGAACAGAGAGTACCGATTACGATGGTTTTTATGTGGAGCTTGATGGGGAGTAATACACAAGGAATGCAATCTGAATTCTAGTTGTTGTAAAGTTAAGTAACGATCCAAACTAGAAGTTCTCTGCCTAGTGCTGATCAAAAGATTCGAAGTGTATAAATAGATCACACACACGCAAAGAAATTTCAGAATTGATGCAAACAAGGAGTATGATTGGGATGCAAGTGTTGCAATCAGACCCAACCAAAGTTTTGCACCAAACAAAGATAGCAAACTGGTTGCAGAACTTGATATGAAGCTTTCAGCACTTGTGCACATAAACCAGCTAATCTTTCAGACTTTATCTCTAAACCTTTCTCAACTTTTTTTTCACTTCACTTTTTTTTGCACTTTCTTTTCTTTTTTTTGACACGCTTTTTTTATATATAGAACAAAAAACAGGGATCAGATTATGATACTTGCACAACTAAAGACAGAAATAAAACAACAACCAGTAGCTAGATAGGATCAAAGTTAACACAAAGGATGATATAGGCTATAGATATTTTTTGTGGGGATTTTTAGATATGAAAGAGGCACAAAGAACATGCGAAGGATAAATGATCAGCAACTAAAACAAAGACTCTAATGGACTGCGACTTAACCGAACCCACTAAAATAACAGATTGAAACAAATGTCTAAGCAATATATTTTTCTGGCTTTTTGGTGGATAGGACAAAGCAAAATATATATGTAGCTAGGGATAAAATTCCTACCGGGTAACGAAATC